>NC_084525.1:23962135-23984635 GCF_024500275.1 Phycodurus eques
CGCGGGCCCTCACAACAGAGACACTGCAGGGATAGATAACGCTTTGTTATGTGTGCTAGCTCGCGAGTGAACTGGCTAGCAAGCTAACAAGGCAGCAAGCTCACCAGAACGGCGTCGGTTTGTGAAGTCACCCACCGATTCACTTGGATTTGTGTCATATGTGCATCCATATTACAGCGATACGGGAAAGTTAACCGTTGAAGCGAAAGTCAGCTTGGCTCACACTGGTCGTGTGAGCCGCACAGAGCCAAAAACACGTACCTGATTGACAGCTGATGGTTACACAGGGCATACTAGGCGGACACGCCCACTCAGCTGGAGTGCAGGCTCTATTATTTTAGTTATTAGTCCAATTGCATTCATGACTGTGACTGACTTCTAACCTCACTAAAATCAAGGCATTGCAATTATAGAAAGACAATAAAACAATTACAAAATTATTAAAATATTGTGCCTTGATGTTGTGTACACTATGTATATTATGTATTAATATATATGTACATGCATATGAAATATTGGCTGGTTGGTGGGAGGCTCAACTTAGGGAAGCAGTGCGTGCATGATTAGTACTCGCATTATTATTTTGTTTTATCTTTGTATATTAGTGATTATACTTGTTGAAAGGACCCCCTTGAAAATGAGATGATTCATCCTAAGGGGCTATTCTTGAATTAAATAAATACATGAACAAATAATGCACTCTCTCTCTCTCTCTCTCTCTCTCTCTCTCTCTCTCTCTCTCTCTCTCTCTCTCTCTCTCTCTCTCTCTCTCTCTCTCTCTCTATATATATATATATATATATATATATCTCTCTCTCTCTCTCCATCCATCCATTTTCTGAGCCACTTCTCCTCACTAGGGTCGCGGGCGTGCTGGAGCCTATCCCAGCTATCTTCGGACAGGAGGTATATACATACGCGCGCTTACTTGAATTCACACACACACACACACACAAATATATATGGCAGCGTTCCCCAAACTTACATACATACAAACTGGTCAAGATTTGAGACGTTCTTTCAAGCTTTCAGGCACTGTGGGTGTGTCGCTGAATGCTCTGAAAACCCCGTCCTGCGTAACGTTCAGCTGCCAATCATATACGTGCCTTCTTTCCCGGCTCCTTCCCAGCGATGCAAACTCTCTCACGGGCCGCAGAGAGGTACTCTGTGGCGTCCAGGCAGCCTCTAATTTTTTGGCAGCAGCGATAGGACAATTACCCCTGCCTTTGCATCTGCTGAAATTCAGCGGGCCGTTGGCGCGCTGCTGTGGTCGCCTCGAGTGCACCATTGGCTACCGCAGAAGCGCAATGCATCGCAATCCCCATGGATGATTTTTTTTTCCTCCCGAGCCCCGCGACATCGCAGCCAGCAATTCACATAAACGTCATCGAAGGTTTTCAATTTGTACATTTGCAAAATGTTGCAGCTTAAATTCCCATAAAATTAACAGCCATTTTCCACCCCTTTGAAACCTTACTCACCCCTTTACTGGGAACACAGAGTGGCGTCCCTTGCCGTAGGACGCCCGCTTCCACTGACACGCCCATTACAATGGGATCTCTGGAGTTGAAGATGAACTGAGGAAGGACGCGAATCTTCACCGGAAACACTGCCACGTGTCTACACTCACACAAACACACAGCAGCTGTCAAATAACAACCACAAACCGAACGTGAGCAGCAAAATGCGCGCGCTTACTTGAATTCATCTTGTTTGGATTTCTTGTAGTCGTCACGGTACTTGGTGAAGGCGTCAAAAAGATGGTAAATGATTTCAGCGGAGAATATGCGGACGCCGAAGCTGTCAGCCATTTCCTGGCCTTCCCGCTCCACCTTCACGTCGAACGCCAGAATCACAGCGTACCTGTGGTGATCCAGCAACATCAGTGTGGACACTAGCTCATTCGATATGAAATGAGAAGAGAAGCAGACGTACTGTGGGTCATGCTCCAGCATGGTTGAGGCCTTCATCACATCCTTCTTGTGGACAGGACCGATGTTAATGCCAGCGTACTACATGCACAAACAAACACACACATACATATACATTTCATTTTATAGGGTTGGGGACCAATGACATAATAGAACTAGACCATTACTCACGGGTACTTTAGATGTGCGCAGAAACTCGAGCAGAGCCTCTAGTGATCCCAGGGTGGACGCCTGCACGTAAACTCCTTTCTCCTCCAGCTTGATGGAGCTCAGAGTTTGTTTGAGCTCATGGATAAGTTCATCCTACAGACAAGACCATCAGCAGATATCAGCTGTGTCAATTCTGTAAGTTAGTTAGTGAGTGAGTGTGTGTGTGTGCGTGCGTGCGTGCGTGTTACCCTTAGAACAGGTATTTCATCATCTTTGTGTGCCACCAGCAGGGGGAGCCCTGCCAACGTCTTTTCCAGGTCTTTACCCAGAATCTTCACACCCTGAGATGTGGAGACTTCTTTGTGCTTCTCATACGGGTTCTAGTAAAAAAAAAAAAATAATAATAATAATAAAATTTTTTAAAACAAAAACAAAATAACAGCTTCTCATATGGGTTCTATTAAAAAAATGAATAATTCTTTTTTAAAAAAACAAAAAAATTAGCTCAAAGATGAAGACTTAAGAAGGCAAAAACAATAACAGTCACAATATAAAATTTTTGTTTGTATTCATTTCATTTGTATACAATAATATATATATACTGTATAATGTTCTAAGATGCTACAAAATGGTGCTGAAGTCCTGGCTAAGAGGAAAATAGTAACTGGTGACAAGAAGCACGTTGAAGTGATACAACACTCTATACGAGATGATTGATCAATCAGTCAATCATCTCGTATACAGTAATCCCTTGTTTATCGCGGGAGTTACATTCCAAACTACCCCCGCAAGAGTTGAAATCGCAAAGCAGCGACCAAGTATTCATGGTATTACTTCCATATATTTTAAAGATACATGCGTTCCTTCATCACCAAGCTATACAGTACCAATACCTATAGCTAACAATGTTTACCAGAGACATGCAGTTGAGTAACTGTACTGTACTGTACAATTTTAAAAATCTGTGACGCGCTGAGCCTGCAAGAAGTGAACTGTGTTATATTGCGGGATGACTGTACTTGCTCTTTTTCAAAATCCAATCATCCATCCATCAATTTTCTGTACCGCTTATCCTCACAAGGGTCGCGGGCGTGCTGGAGCCTATCCCAGCTATCTTCGGGCGAGAAGCAGAGTACACCCTGAACTGGTCGCCAGCCAATCGCAGGGCACATTTAAACAAACATCCATTCACATTCACACCTACGGGCAATTTAGAGTCTTCAATCAACCTACCACGCATATTTTTGTGATGTGGCATGAAACCGGAGTTGTTTTCTTTTTTTTTTTTTTTTATTTGCTGAAAAGTTGTATTTTGGAGGATAAACAGTGGATTCGCTCTGCGGTTCAGTCAATGATCTCACAACAATGCAATAATTTTTTTGCCAATTGTGGTCGCAGTCCCTACCTTTAGTGTAAATAATAAGGTCTCCTTGGGTTATGTTTTATGATCATTCTGCCGTTAAAAAAAACCAATATACACGTTATCAGTGGATGCGATCCAAGTCCAAGCTAACATGTAACGTGCAGGTGTATCGACAACCTGCGTACCTTGACCCGGAGCTCCTTCAGAGGAGGTGGCAGGAGCAGCCCTCTAATCTGTGTGATGATTGGTCCGTCCACTCCGGGGACGATGATGGTCTCGCCTTCCCGTAGCCGCCCGTTGATCAGGATGACGTCTATGGTGGTGCCCATGCCAGGCAAGGCTTTGACCTAACACACAGACAAAATCAACATGTGTCTGTCTTTACAGTGTGTTAAGTGCTTTAGGTCGACTCATTTACCTCCATGACCTGAGCCCGGAGTTCGTCGCAATGCGCGACACGGCGGGCCAACATGGTCTGAGTGAGCTCGACAAGAAGCGCAATGAGATTTCCGATCCCATCGCCGCTGTGAGCTGATGTGGGAACCAGCGACACAAACGTCCTGGGGTCCTTGTTTTCGTAGAACAGAGCAGCGTTGAGACTCTGAAGACATCAACAACGAATAGCAGTTTAGATTAGCAGATTATGACAACACACGGGTGCATCCTGGCCTGTTATTGGAGGCAAAATAGTGAAGAATAGGGTTGCAAAATTACGGGACTTTTCAAATTTGGAAACCCAACCCTTTGAAAACCTAATAAACACCAACAATGTTCACCTGCTGAGCAAACTCCACAATGATGGCCTTCGCCCTCTCATCAAACTCATCCTTTGTGTTTTTCTTCTGCTTCTTCAGTGTCGCCAACACATCCGTCTCAGGACTCCTCTTCCAGTCGTACAAACGGTCAATCTGAAGAGCAGAATTGCCGTTAGCCCGTATTGATAAGATGACACATCCGGCGGCTGACAGGAAGTCACCTTGTTGAGCGCCACGACGAAGGGACACTTTTTTTCCTTCAGCAAGTTGATGGACTCGATAGTCTGAGGCTCCAAACCGTGCATGATGTCCACCACCAGGATGGCGATGTCACATAGGGAGCTACCTCGGTTCCTCAAGTTACTGATCATCACAAGGAGTTGTTTGTCAAATTAGACTGGCCAAAATGATACTGCTCTTAGCTGCCCAACGCTAAGCTAACGTTTCAAATCAGTGCATCCTATACAAACTCTCACCTGAACGACTCGTGTCCTGGTGTGTCAATGATCAACATGCCGGGAATCTTCATGCCGTCTCTGTCAAACTACACATGAACAAACACTGAAGTCATCGCAACACTGTCTTTGTGTGTACGTGTGTGTGTGTGTGTGTGTGTGTGTGTGTGTTGTCTTCATACATTTTTCACCATCTTCGTCTGCTCTTCAATCGTCTCTTTCGGGACATTCGTGGCTCCGATCTGCTGTGTGATTCCTCCTGCCTCGCCGTCCTGAACGTGGGTGTGTCGCAGCTGTGTAAATGAGAGAGCAACAAGAGCCAGATATTAGTTAATAGCAAGAAAACGAATCTGCACTCAAAAACAAGTACAGTGGTACCTTGACTTACGACATTAATAGCACAATGACTTGAACTTTTTCCTTTTTTGGTAGCCATTTTGATTATTAAAGAATGTACAACAGTTTAATTTGTTCTGTGGCCACACGCAATGCAAAACACTCATAGCTGAAATCATCTTCTCCATTGAAATGTACGGAAATGTCATTAATCCGTTTCAGAACACTGAGCGCCAACCTCACTAAATAAATCCAGTAACAACAAACATGGCTTAATAGAACAAGGTTGTGTGTTGAGTCCCTTCCTCTTCACCCTGCTGACCTATGACTGCACAGCGACATACATCTCCAACCTCTTCATCAAGTTTGCAGACCACACAACTGTGGTGGATCTCATCAGCAACGGGGACGAGACAGACTACAGGAGTGAGGTGAGTGAGGTGAGCCGCCTGGCCGGGTGGTGCACGGACAACAATCTCTCCCTAAATGTGGAAAAAAACAAGGAGATTGTGGACTTCAGGAGAGAGCACTGCCATCATGCTCCCCTGAACATCAAACGTCTCTACTTCCTGCTCAAGCTGAGGAGAGGAAGAGCCCCAATCCCCATCATGTGCTCGTTCTACAGATGGACCATAGGGAGCATCCTGACAAACTGCATCACTGTGTGGTACGGAGCCTGCAGTGCATCCTGCCGCAAGACACTCCACCGCATAGTTGAGGGCAGCTGAGAAGATCATCGGAACCTCTCTTCCCTCCCTGCATGACATTTACAGCGCCCGCCACACCTGCAAAGCCCTCCGCATAGCGGCGGATGCCACCCATCTGTCACACAGCCTCTTCAGTCTGCTCCCATCAGGGAGGAGACTGCGGAGTCTGCGGGGCAGGACTAGCCGACTCAAAGACAGTTTTATTCATCAGGCTGTCAGGAATCTGAACTCTCTGCCCACCCTGCCCCCTCTACCTCTTCTGTCCTCTGCCCACCTAAAATCTTGACGCCCCACAAACATGCACATGCACACACACTCAACAGACTCACACACACACACACACACACACACACCAGACTCAGGGTCGCACCAGCCACTTAAGCAGCATTGGGGTTTTGTCATTTCATTTATGTCCTATTTGCCTTGGTTCTCTGACCTTGACTATGTTGCACAAGTCACCTGATCTTTGATATTTGTACTTTTTATACTGTATATACCATAGTTTTATTTTAGTTTAGTTTTTTTATATTTTTGTAGCACCGCGGGCCCTTGAGTACCGTAATTTCAATCCTCTGTATGTGTTACGCATATAGAAGAATTACCAATAAAAGCACCTTGAACCTTGAAACACTTGCCATGTGGCTACTGGCGACCATCTCATGACACCGAAACACCAAAATTGAACAGAGATGGTTGGACACCGCCAAAGGCTTTTCTGCTTAGATAGTGAGTCCACGTACTTCACAGTAACTTCCAGTAAATCTTCATTCAGAAAAGTACTTTGATTTGATTGTACATTATATTTTTGGGTAAAAAGCAGTGATACACCAAAATTAAAATTCTTGACCTAAACCAAAAAAATTTAAACTGGGGAGCCGAAGGCAGAAAATCGAAAGCAGAAATAACTTACCAATCAAACTGAATTTATAAGTGCTTTTCATACAAAAAAACACAACACAAAGTGCTTTACATTAATTAAAATCTAAAATTAATTAAAACCCACCAATTATTAATAAAACTATGCCAATCATTAGTGAAATTGCATTCATGACTAGGACTACAGAGCTGCCAACTGATAGAAATTCACTTCCAGAACAATTTTTCTGACTGATCAAGATTATTTCCTCCTGCAGACCTGATTATCTCTCACGGCTCACTGTTGTGGCACAGTAGTTGGGAGTCAATGATTTACAGAAAGGTACATAATGCAACACAATACAATCAGGCTGTAATTCCCATGCTTCCCAAGGAGCTTCAATGGCAGACTGGGAGCTACAGTATGTGATCCACTACATAAAAAATGCCCCTCTAGTTGATAAGTCAATACTACTCAATAGTCAAAACCAGTCAAGTCTACAAAAAGGAGTCAGCAAGAAGTCAGAGATATACCAACGGTGAGCGTGTACCTTATCAAGGATCTTGGTCTTCCCAGTATCGACGTGTCCGAGCACACACACGACCGGCGCTCTCGGCCTGTTTATGTCGATCTTCTTGATGTTTTCTGCTCTCCGTTTCTACAAGATCACAAATGTTCACGTAGAGATGAATGAAAAGAGTTGAGCGCACAATTCTCAGGTGCTTTGGACACTCACCTCGATCCGCCTCTTAGCTCGATCGTACAGACGCTCCTCTTTGGTCCTGTCATCATCATCATCGTCGCTGTCAGTGATCTCGTCTTCACTCTCCTTCGCCTGCTGCTTCTTCCCCTGACCTACGACCACCGCCTTCGCTATCTCTTCCTCCGGCGCTTCCTCGCTTTCCTCCTCCTCTTCCTCCTCGTCCTCATCATCTTCATCCTCTTCCTCCTCCTCTTCACTGGCAGTGGGTTGAGGTGGGCCGACGGGCTCCTCTTTTACCTCAATGTGGACTTTCTTTAACTCTGCCAAAGAGTAACTTAAACGATGAGCAGCTGCAAGGAACACCAGACATTTCCAACCAGTCATGCGTCATCACTCACCTTTCTCCTCATCACTCGCGATCGCCTCCCAGTCGTCCACAGCAAAATCTGCCTTAACCTCTAAAATGTTTTTAAAAGCCAGGAGCCACCAGCGTTAAATCTTGGCGCATCTATCCTCAACATGTACACACCTCCTACCTCTCACCTGGCTCTGTTTGCTGTGTCACTGCCTCCGTCTGCGGGGCAACATGTTCTGCCGTCTCTGATGTTGGCAAAATCACCGCAGACGTTTCTGGTAAGGAGAACACAAGTGAATGAGAACTGTTCTGGAGTGACTCCGAACCGTTGGCGTAGTTAGGTTTACAAATATACAGTTTGCTAACGACTTGGTTAGAGTTTGAATTGAAACATGTCAGAAAATGTTGATCAGTTTTCCCAAATCAGCCAATGTCCATTAATGTTGTTTGGTTTAAAACACAAGGATAATAAATTTGCTTTCACTGAGGATGAAATAAATCAGAAACTATTCACATTTGACAGGCTGAAATAAGAGCTTTTTGACTTTTCCAATAATAAAATAGTTCAAAACTCTTTTACTTTCCATTTTGTGTGCTATACGCTTGCTTGCAAGGACAATGTTTTACAAGCTTTTTGTGCTCAGTGGTTCCATTTCGCATCTAATTATCTGGATACTTATGCTTTACTGTCACTGTGCTTTAGCTCAACTAGAGTTGACAGTTTATTTAGTTCTGTGGCCACTATGGAGAGGAGCTGATGAAAGTGAGATGATCAATTGGAGGGATGACCCGATCTGATCACGTGATCGAAAATCGGGAAACTCAATCAAGTGATTTTCAGCTGATCGAGATTGGGTGAAAAAGATTGGTTTTATTCATAATAATCAAAGGGTACAAATATCTTGCCAAATGCAACAGTAATTGCTTCGTTTTATTTTAAACTTTGTATCCTTTCAGGTATTTTTAGTACCAGTATAAGTGAAGGAAAGAAACACGCAGACACTGTGTGTTTGTGTGTGCGTGCGCTTTTACACACACACATTCACACACACACAGTGTCAGCCCTCCCTGAGCGTGCTTTAAACTGTTTAATGACACTCAAGGTGTAGTTTATTGTAAAACTAAAAACACAACAAAAATAATTACACACATTGTACATTTTAATCAAGACACAGTTGTTCGTTTTCAGCTTGATGCTAACAGTCAATGGAAAACTCTATTGAGGGGCTAGTTAGAATTAGCATGAAATCAAGGGAGGGATTTACCTTCAAACAACGAATATTTATACACAAACTCCCTAGTAACACATACAGACAGGAAATATAACAATTCTCACAGGCATACATTCTTCCTAAAATGTGAAAAACGAGTTAATGTTTTATCACCAAGCTCTTCTGCTATTTTTTTTAAGCTTACTGCAAACGTGTGGCTCCATGCATGCATCGCACTATACTGCCCCGAAGAGGCCAAGGCGCACACAGCAGAAAAAGCAGATACAGCAGATACATGATTTTTTTCACTTGACTGGGTGATATGAAATCAGACAAAATGTTTCCTGTTTTAAGTCAATTACGACTACCAAAATTATATATATTTGCTAATTGCTAAATATTGTATCGTTTTTGTTTGGTTTATTTGTTTTTTACATTATTATATTATATATTATATTATTATTATTATTAGTATATTTTCTCAATTTATTTTATGTATGGGATGAGGACTCCATATCGGCAGATACCTAAATGAAAGACTCGTACCGTTAAAAAAAATAATAATAATAATTTGATTGGGACATCCCAAATTTGCTTTTTTTTTTTTTTTTTTTTTTTTTTTTTTTTAAATGTGTCCAACCGCCCACTTTTAATACGCAATTCATAGGCCGTTAGCAAGCAGCTAACAAGAAATAAAGAGACGTTCAAGAGGTCCCCACTATTGGTGATGTATAGCGAATAACTTCGAGTAATTGACGCCCCCACCAAAAATGTTTAGAATTGCCTATATTAAGAGTTGAATTGTAAATACACCACAAACTTATGATCCCAAAACACGAAGCTTACTATATTACCCTAAAAAAATAAAAGGCTTACAGATTATTTGATTTATAAAATAAATAAATAAATAAAAAATAAAAAAGCACTGGAAGTCCACATGTAGATGCAGATCCAACCGAGACTCTGTATAACTTCCACTAACAACTCTGTCTAAACTCAGCTCCTCCTCGACAGACAAAGATGTTCATCTCTTATTCCAGATGTATCACTTAAACAATACTTGGTTGACACATTACTTTCTGTCTTGTGGCATCTTACAGTATCACACAAAGAGCACAAAAATGGGCTTTTCAGCGAATGGCTGAGGATAGGTTCCACAGAAGAAAAACGTGAATAGGTGAATTTGTGACTAGCTAACCGGTTCGCCGTACCTTCTGGAGTTTGAGTTATCTGCTTCTTCTTCCTCTTGTCCATATAAACCGGTTTCTTCTTTAGCACAGAGTCTTTGGATGGAACCTCCACCCCTGCACAGTGACACAGGTCAGCTGAGGACAGTCCAAGTACTTGCTGGTGATCAATTATGAGAAAAGCAAGCTGATTGGCCAACATACCTTGAGCCTGCAGCAATTTGAGCGTGGCTTCAGCACGAGCCCGCGCCTCCCTCTGGGATTTTGTCATCAACTTCCCCTCCTTCTTTAGACGCTCCTTCCGTTCCTTCTCCTTCTGCTTCTTCTTCTCTTTGCGCTCCTGCTCAAGACGCTCCTGCCAGGTGTCAAAGAGGTCAAACGTGAGTTCCACGGAGAGACCATAAAACAAAAGTAAAACTATCTTTTTATTACGTTAAAAAAAATAACATGTTTAGGGCTGAAACAATGAATCGAATAACTCGAAACATCTGATAACAAAGTAGAAGTTACATCTTTACTTCGAAGCTTTACAGTGATCATTTTGCCCCACGGACTAATGTTACTGCTGACTCACGCACCAACTCAGTGTAGAAATAAGGTGGCGAGCCAGGAGGATAGAGCACATCAACAGACAATGTCCAAAGTTTGGGATCATTTCTAGGGGTAAATAAAAATATCGATTCATCAATGCATTGCAATTTCCCCCCCCCCCCCCCCGCAATTCAATATCGATTCAGCCAATCCTTTGAATCGAATCACCTCCTGGCCAGTAGGGAACACTTTGCATGTGAGTAGCGTTGTACTGGCAGAAGCCCCACTCGACAAAGCAACAACAACAACGGCGACTAAGCAAGCATCGCGGCAGCGCCAGTGTAAAGCGAGCAACCTCTACTTTTAAATCTTACGTTTGGTCTCATTTTGGATTCCACTCTAAATCCGGAACACAGGAAATAGACAAAGGACACTTGAACCACAATATGCAATACCAACACGAAAACATGTTAGAAGTCGCTGTACACAAAGTTAAGACAACGGTTTTGTTGTCATTGAAGTCTGCAGAAAGAGTGACAATTACATGTGATGCTTGGACTTCCAGAGCGACTGACCCCTACGTGCATAACTACTACTACTTCTCATTTCATTTCGAACGAGTGGGAATTAGGGTCAAGTGTTCTGCAGATGAGCGCCCTCCACGGAAGCCCCACAGGGAGCAATATAGCAAACTTGTTGACAGAGGCAAGCAATGAATGAATGGGGTTTGACAAAGAAAGTACTGGCAATTGTCACAATGCCTTAAACATGCTACTTCATTAGGAATTACCTAAAAACCCAGCCAATAATAACAGTAATCCTAACCCTAAAAAATTCAGAAATATTGTTTCAACTAAGTGTACATGCACTTTGCTTTTTTGCTGTCATCATGTGTTTACTTTTGTACTTCATATCAGCTAATAAGTTATTGTGCACCTTTTTTATTACAATTTCCAAGAGGAAATAAATAAGTTTACATGCATTTTACCTTTTCAGTGTTTATACACAAGTGTCTTGTTTTTTAAAGTTTGGACTTCACATGCACAGTAAGTTAAGTGCAAATGTGTATTTTCAGATGTTTTATTGCTTAAGAAATGTGACGTGAGATACGACATATTTTTACATGGCATCAAAAACAAATACTTCAAAATTGTCCAAATTTACTCTTATTGGTGTATTTCTACTTCTTACAGAATCGATATCGGAGTGTTTAACGGAGTATCGAATCGAATCGAATTTTCATCCTATGTGAGGTTCTTAACAATGCCCAGCCCTAATCATTTCACACTTAAACAAATAGAGCTCTATTTTTTGTAGAGGGCTGTAATAGGGCTCTATTTTTGTCGATGGTGCATCTGTGGCAGGGCACAAATGCTCCCCTATCCTGATTTTCATGCAAGTGCAAGGCTAACTGTGCTGGGAATTCCTCCGCAGAGAGGATGTGTCTTTTGATGCGGTGTTTCCCCACATTTACCTTTATTTGTGGCGGGTCGCCACTACTAGATTTTGGTGCTACCTGTCAATACGCAACCGACAAACTTTCTTTCTCTGGGCGGAGATTGTGCCGCTGTGCTCCTTCTGTGCATTCTGTGAATACCACCAATTTCCTTTCCAATACAATACTGCAAATACAGTACCTCAAATGTATCGATATTTACATTTGAGAATCGATCTGGTATCAGAGGCATCACCATTTGAGTGTGCCGATCCTTCCCCACACCACTCCAGCAGGCATAATGGCGTCTCGTCACAGCACAGTTTGTGCTCTGTTTGTTGTATTTGTGTGTATTTTTGTTTGAAAATACCAGTACATGTTGGGCAAAGCCTTTGTATATGCCTGTCACAATAATAGATTTCTTAGGACAATATATTTTCCCCAAAACTATCACGACAAACAATAATATATTTGTTTTTTATGCCTCTGAAATCATGAGAAATAAGGCCCGCCCTTGAGCTGCAGGACTGTGTGGTTGGTCCGCTGAAGGCGCTGGAGATGAGCCCTTACCTGTCAATCAAATACGTTCGCTATAATCAACTACTGGCTGAATAACGTGTGCTTAATAAACAGTTAAGTTTCCCGTGTGTGTATTAATTGGGGACTAACACACACAAAACCTCGGAATGAGGCCCTGATGCAGTGGAGCAAGCTGTTTAGCTGCTTAGTCCACGGGCTAGCAAACATAATGAACAGTTAACTTTCCCTTAAGTGTCTCTGTTGTTTGCTATGCCCTGCACATGGACCAAGACTGTGGAGTGTTGAACGGCGCCAACAGCGGTCCGCCTCCAATGTGTCATTAGCCGCCTCACTCGCGGCTAATGACACAGCCCTACAACTCGTCGGCGGCTCACCACAACAATGACAATTTAACGACTCCGGAAAAATTATCGAACGATAAGTCGATATAGTTTTTATCGTGACAGCCATACCAACATACAAGCCTCAGGATCTTCTGAGTTTAGGATTATGCTGCAAAAAGACTATCACGGGAAGCGAACCAAAGCGACAGCACCGGACAACTATTATACGTAACTTTTGGAGTAGAAAAAAAATATTACACGGCCAACTTAAAATTGTGATGTTTTCTTTAAATTGTGTGGTGTTTGACCCACTCACCTCCACAGTGGAGGTTTGTTATCTGGTTTCTTACCTGCTCCAGCCTCTGTTGCTCCAGCTCTTCTAGCCGCCTGAGCCGCTCCTCCTCCTCTTTCTTGGCACGCTCCTCCTCCTACAGACGAAGAACAGCTCTGATATCTGAGGACAATGATACTTAGCGTGCTCCCTTGCCCACACTTTTAACAACACACCTCCTTCATCTTAGCCAGAGCTTCCTGCATGGCCTTCACCGTGGCCTTGCTTGGTCCCTTTTTCTTCTCCTTCTCCTCCTTCTCCTTCTCTCCTTTCTTCTTCTTCTTGTCCTTCTTCTTCTTGTCACCCTCATCTGATAGAACAAAAACAACATACTTGACTCTTTTTCAATGAGTACGGCATTGTGCGTAGAGGAAAAGATCTTACCCTCCTCGGCTGCAGGCTCTGCGCCTTCCTGTTCATCTCTATCTACGTCCGCTACTGGGACCACCTGTGGGGGTGTGGTCTCTGCAGTCTTCTTCTCTGGTTCTTTTTTTACATCTGCACTGATCTCCTTCAGCTTCCTATGTTTGAGCCTCTCCTCCTCTTTCTTCTTCTTCTCCCGCTCTTTTTTCTCCGCCTTCTTTTGTGCCGCTGTCTTCATCTTGAAGCCACTGTCTTCCTCCTGTTCGTCCTCATCTTCGCTTTTTGCAGCTTTACCTTTGTTCTTAATCTTTTTGTCGCTCCGAGAGCTGAAATCCTCATCTTCCTCTGACTCACCCTCTTGCTCGTTTCTAGTTGTGCCTTCATCTTCGTCAGAGCCGGAAGGTCTCTTGGCACCTTTCTTACCTCCTTTGGTCTTCAAGCGAGAACGTGAGCCATTCTCCTCATCTGACCCGGACGGAGCAGCAGCAGGTGCCACCTTTAGGTGAAAGAATGACATCGTTAACGACAGGCAGCTTTAGAACAAAAACCAAAAAAATCAACAAAACTAGCAGTACTTCTCTTCCCCACCTCCTTCTGCTGTCCGTTCCTCAGCTCATCATCTGCAGCTTCAGCTTTATTCTTCTCCTCTTCCTCAGGGCTGGCACTCTGCACCTTTCCCTTTCTGGTTTTCTTCTTCTCTGCTTTAGGAGGCTCCACATCATCATCCACTGCGACATCGTCTTTCTACGTAGAGACAAAGTTTGAGGCAACTCGGTGAAGAAACCTTTGTGTCCCACTGACACAAAGGTTTGCAAAGGATGGAGCATTTCCGGAGAGTTTACATCGGAAGTTAAGTTGGGGTATTTTGGAACAGAATAATGTTCAAGAAAGCAGAAACATTTGGTTTTGTTATAAGCAGACATCCATACAAAATAGTACAATTAAATGCATGACATTTAAACAAGGCAGAACGGTGGAGACTGTTTAGCACATCTGCCTCACAGTTCTGAGGACCTGGGATGAAATCCGGCCTCGCCTGTTTGTGGTCTGCATGTTCTCCCCGTGCCTGCGTGAGTTTTCTCCGGGTACTCCGGTTTCCTCCCACATTCCAAAAACATGCATGGTAGGTTAATCGAAAACTATAAATTGCCCGTAGGTGTGAATGTGACTGCGAATGGTTGTTTGTTTGTATATGCCCTGCGATTGTTTATATGTGCCCTGCGGAAAACAATCGGCTAACTCTGCTAAGTCATCCACATAAATTGGTGGAAGCAAAAATGTCTGCCTCGAGGCAAGAAAAAAAACATTAATAAAAGCATATTTGCAACTCCAGGAACCAATGTGCGCCGACTGGAACCATTTGGCCACTGTCCATGCTTACTGCACGGACATTTGTTGCAGACGGACAGTGACAGTGTTGGGCCAGTGAAAAACACTACCAAAAAGCGATAGAGGAGCATCTGTAAGTGATTTTTAAGACACGGTTAGATGTGTGATGTCCATATAACATGTTGTATAAGTGAGGAGAATGGTAGTTAGTTTTTTTTAAGTTAAAATTGTAATCGGTAGCGCGCTAATGCTAACCGTTTAGGCTGACTTTGTCGTCTCAAATTGTTGTGTATACCTGACCCAGTACCAACATATGCAGTTTAAGGATAGAAGTTCAGCCCTCGTAAAGGAGAGTAAATTGCATATTAGTAATAAAACAAAAATAATGTTTTGGTTTTTTTCACCGATTACTCGACAAAATATTTATAGGCCCTACTTGACTTATGAGTCTAATTTGTTCCAAGACCATGCATGTAACTCAAATCACTTGCATCACAAATCACCGTTCCCCATTGAAATGAACGGAAATGCCATTTATCAATTCCAGCCCTAAGAGCAAACCTTCAATTTTGTAAATTCCAGGTTTATTCCTGTTCATTGACCTTAATTTCCATAGAAAGTTTGCAACTTTGAGAATTCCCAGAATTTTGCAACCATACTGACAAATGTGATTAGCACCTAAAGCCAGCTTTACCTTCTCATGTCCCCCATGTGTCTCCAGGGATAATTCCTCCAGCTCCTTCAGGATGTCATCCTCACTGCAGTAGCGAACAAACAAGTTAGTGATGATTCAGTGGGGGTGAGATGAAGAAAAAAAGAATGTCACATACTCATAGTCATCCTTCTTGGCTCCCTTTTTCTTTTTCTTCCCTTTTGACTCCTTTGATGATCCCGCTCCTTCTATCTCTGCTGCCAGAGCATCGATGTCGTCCTCTTTAGTGCTGATGGAGTCAAAATCAGTTGGTCAAACAAACACTCGCAGCAACATAAACCTGCTCATTCTGGTCCCTCTGTTGGAACACACACACACGTTGCTGACTCGCCAACTTGCTCAAAGCGTTGTTTCCCCATCCTCCCTAACAGAATTTATTTACAGGTACATCTAAAAAAAAAAATAATAGTGTCAAAAGCTCAATTCAATATATATAATATACAGGGTGATTGAAAAGTAACTCCCCATTTTAAAATACTTATAATTTATTCATATGTTGTAATATTTTTCTCAATTTTTTTGTGTATGACTGGCCAGCCAGAAGTCCTGACTTAACACCCTGCGACTTTTTTCTGTAGGGTGGGTTACAGGAGCAAGTCTATCCTACCAAACCAACGACTTTGGAAGATCTTGAAAGGCGAATAGGAGAGTTCCTTGTAAAATAAGTTTATGCGGATCCCAGGCGGCTTGAGAAACTGGTGGCTAATGCGGGCGCCCATATCGAATTTTTAATAAAACTCCATGCACTTTCTTCTCTTGTTCATTTCTTGTAAGAATTATAGTTCAGAAATAAATTACATGTACTTAAAAATAGGGAGTTACTTTTCAATCACCCTGTATATTAAATATACACACACAAGCGGTGGGAAAACTGGTTAGCACATCTGCCTCACAGTTCTGAGGACCCGGGTTCAAATCCGGCCTCACCTGTGTGGCATTAGCATGTTCTCCGCGTGGCTGTGTGGGTTTTCTCTAGGTACTCCGGTTTCCTCCCACATCCCAAAAACATGCACAGTATGTTAACTGAAGACTCTAAATTGCCCATAGTATGAATGTGAGTGCGAATGGTTGGTTGTTTATATGTGCCCTGCGATTGACTGGCAACCAGTTCAGGGTGTACCCAGGCTCCTGCCTGCAGTGAGTTGGGATAGGCGCCAGCATACCCATGACTCTAGTGAGGATAAGCAGTGTAGAGAATGGATGGATAGATAGATGGACCTTGTTTGAACATGTCCCTATGGTCAAATTATTTTCAATAATTTCCAGGGGTACCATCATTTTTGTCCAGGCCTGTTTCATGAGTGTCTTAATCAATGTCTGATTTGCATTGATTAATTTTCATTAGATTTTTACTTATTATTACTTTTGTCAGATTCAAGTTATTTTTGTGACCACTGTGTTTTTTTTATTTTATTAACCAACAATTTTGTCCACGTGTGTAATGTATTAGTACTGAAATCAATGAACCTTTCTACCATATTCAAATTAATTGTGATTAGGGTTGTAACGATACACCAAAGTCACTATTCGATACGTATCAAAATTACTGACCCATGGTTCGATATACGACTCGTTTTTTTTTTATTTGGGGGTAAAAAAGAAATGAAAAGAAGAGCTTGTGATAAAAACAATTTACTATTTATTTAGAACACTTATTATAAATGACTGTAAAAAAAACAAAATATAATAGACGCCGGTCCGTGCTGCAAACCAGAAATTAAACAACTATGTATGTGAAAACTAAGAAACCTTTCTCTAACAAAACAGCTACCGTTTAAAATATAATAAAAACTAAACGACACTCTGGAGTTTAGGAAACAAACTTGCCGTCTGTGCCACAAACTGCAATAATGTAAACATTTAGTTAACACCGTAGCAGACGTTCTGTGCTGCAAACTAGAAATTGGATAACAAAATAGGTAAAAACAAAACACAACTTTTGTTTTACTGTCTCAAGAGTCGTGAAGCCCAGCGCTCCCTCTGCAACAAGGTTAACAACAGTGTGCACGAAGTATACACTACATTAAACTACACTACAGGTGTTGCAGCACTGTTGCCTAAGGCATGTTATGGAATGCACACAATAGTAGTGAGTTGGAAAAAAGTACCATTGGCACACAGTCGTAGTACTCAGATTATTGGACGCAACATTGGGGACGAAGATGGACTTTCACTGACTTTGCTCAGGTCAGACGAGCCGAGACTAACGATGCACGGCTAACTGCTGTTAATCCATAATTTGAGCAGCAGGTCCAGCGCATTTTACGTACTCTCGGAGCCACACAGATGTACATGTACTCTGTCGCCTTGTTGGCCGGACACTTCGCTGCTCCATAGACACATGTAGGTTGTGGAAAGTGGAAGTAAACTGTCAGACATGTAGGTGGATTACTGTCAACCAGCGACGGCAACACAGGCAAACCGGAAAAAGTAGTCCCCTTACAAGCAGTTGGAGGATGCTTGATGAAGAAATGTATCTTCAATCTGGGCTTACATTTTATTATATTAACTTTAAAAAACGTACGTGTCATGTGAAATCTGGGCCTGTTTAGTTAAACGTAGCTATTATTCTGTTGTATGAATGGCAACAGCCTAATTGTACTAAGGAAGAGCATTTACTTGTTCAACCTGTAATTATTTTCTGCATAATAAGTGAAATTATATGAATTCTCAGAGCACACTACTGTGCCGGTTCACAGTGGTTGTGAATGACTAAACGACAGCGGATATAAAAGTCAACACACCCCTGTTCAAAAATCCAGGTTGTTGTCAAATAATTTATGCTACGGAGTACTAGGATTAGTATGGAGGACCGCAGCCTGGCTCTCGACAAATTTCAATGAGCGCACTCATCTGTTACTGAAAACTACTCTGCCTCCACCACTTATTTAACCTTAATTTAACCAGGTAAGGCACGGGTGTCAAACTCAAGGCCCGGGGGCCAGATGCATCAAATCATTTAAAGTGGCCCAGGAAAGCAAACCATGGTTCTTGCTGAAATATCAAAATTGCTTTCACATATAATAATGTGGAGAACAACGTATTTTTTGTTACCAGTTCCCCTTTTGAATAATAGTTGAACAGTTTTCATTAGCTTCTGATTTCAAAACTAGCTATCAATTTGTTGTATGTGCATTTGTTGTATTTGTTGTATTCATAACGGCCCTCAGTGGTAAGCCATAACTACAATGTGGCCCATGTAAATAAATGTGTTTGACACCCATGAAGTGAAGAAATTGAGAACAGGCAAACACTTTATTTTTGGTATTATTTATTTTATCACGTACTGTATATTTTCGCCATTTGCTGGCATTTCGCAGCATTGTTTTATGAGTTTAAATCTCGCACATCTCAATCAATAGCCGTATCTACTGATTAAGCCAATCAGAGCATCACTATTGTTTTCTCTGCCGCTGGTTGGCTGTTTAGTGACTTCTGTGTACTGTGTAGAAGCATTTCTGTACTGCGTTGATAACACAACAGTAACACCTTCATCGAAGAGAATTCCTGGAGAAGATGAAACTTTTAGATATTGTAACGAATTGGGTTACACCCTTGTAATTATGTTGGTATGGTGGAGGGGTTGTAGAAAGGCATTCGTGTTCTGTTGGGCTGAGCGCTGATCTGCAACGTAACCCCAGCAATGGAGTGGGACTTACTGTATTGAACATCCTTAATAAACACATGAATTACAAAAGACATGTGATTTGTCCTAGGCGAAATGACGTTGCAGATATCCAAAATGCAAAGTTTGGAAAGGAAGGATGGAGTTACAGACTTCTCAAATGTTGTTTTACACAAGGCAAAAAATGCATTACAAATATCCAGTCTGGCTGTTCACTGTTAAAGGAGTTTGCCGTACAAGTGATTGCAAGTCTGTCCAACACCTTCGTCTGTCGTCACTCACTAGGGCACGCCCCTTAAAGGCACACACTAACACATGAATTTACTACTGTGTGACTTTCGACTTCATTATACTTTAGAAAACCAACGTATTTCTTTACACTGTCTTTTATTACAGTGGGATATTACATGGTCAGAACAAAAAAAAGACGGTGCTTTAAGGGGGGCCGAAACGATCATTGGTCATGGAACGAATAAACACGTAAATCAAGGTGCCACTGTAATCTTTAGGTGACTTTTGGGCTTCGTTCGATAGCCAGCTGGATGCTATCACTAGCCGGCTAACTTGGCTGACTTCCAGCAAGTACTCACAGTCCAACAGAGCTCGGAGACTGGCTTTGAGCGGCTTGAGAGCACAAACCGTGAGCGCCCTGGTTTATCGGGTAACATTAGTTCAGATGGGCTATTTCGACAACTACCTGGTACTAACTATACCCTCGCAGCAGCCGACTCGTGGTTAGCTTTGATTAGCTGCTAAGCTAACCGAGGAAGTCTACGGTACAAACGTTTTCGTAATGGTTGAACACACCGAGGCTCTGCGCCGCCGTGTGTCAGCGAGGACAAACCCCGCGGTGACACCCGTGGATGTTTTCTCTACCTGTCCTCCCCGGATTTCTTCTGTTTCTTCCCCATCCTGACAGCCGAGATTATCCGCTTCTCCACGAACACGACACACGGATGGCTCACATTGACCAAAGATCGTTTATTATTTTCGTAGACAAGAGGTCATACTCCATGTGGGCTTCCTGATCATCAAACGAGAAAGGAGCAGAAAATAGTGTAAATAGTGTGCTTGTTGAATATGGTGTCGAGTGCGGGACAACGCAGCAATGAGCACGATACTACACAGTTTGTGATTAGGTTTGTAAAAATAATAATCAGCAAAAACATAATTAGTGTTTTAGTTTTGGTCCATAGAAAAACCACAACGTGAGACATTTGTTCCCATTTTTTGAGAGTAAGCGTTTTCCCAATCTTTAGTTAACAATATGTCAAACATGCCATTAGTGCAAAATGCATTCAACAAAATAGGTAAACATTACATCAACAGCAAATAAAAAGGACAACAACCAGAAACAACACAAAATCATGCCAGGGGTCACGAGTACAATTAGATTAAATAAGATTAAACACATTGAAATCGGAGCACAATTTCAAGTTCAGGTTTTAACAGCTTTTTTTTGTTTTTAGCAGCAGATATTGACGTTCAGTAAAGTTCAATTTCTTTGATCATTAAGGGCACCCGCACCACTGACAGCAACAGTGGGAGTTAGGATACTGACAGGAGTAGCCCAGGGGACAATGGAAATAAAAACGCTTAACATAAGCGTAAAACAGTTTAACCTCGCTTGATGTCGGAAAACTGCTATCACTCGTTACAAAACTTTATGTGGACATCTATAGCAATGCCCACTTCAACCTCTGAAAATATCAAACCAATAACCTCAATATTACGGATTTTGTGCATGTTAAAGCCTTTTCCTCATTCAGCGACACATTGAGCTTTCCCTGAGCGCCTATGGAGAAGCGAAAAGATGTATACAGTGGGTACGGAAAATATTCAGACCCTCTTAAATTTTTCACTCTGTTATATTGCAGCCATTTACTAAAATCATTTAAGTTATTTTTTTCCCCTCATTAATGTACACACAGCACCACATATGGACAGGGGAAAAAAACGGAATTGTTGAAATGTTTGAAGATTTATTGAGAAAAAAAAAAAAACCTTAAATATCAGAGATAGCGGCACGGTGGTCGACTGGTTAGAGCGTCTGCCTCACAGTTCTGAGGACCTGGGTTCAATCCGGCCCCGCGTGGGTGGAGTTTGCATGTTCTCCCCGTGCCTGCGTGGGTTTTCTCCGGGCACTCCGGTTTCCTCCCACATCCCAAAAACATGCATGCTCGGTTAATTGACGTCTCTAAATTGCCGCTAAATGTGAATGTGAGTGCGAATGGTTGTTTGTTTGTGTGTGCCCTGCGATTGGCTGGCAACCAGTTATGGGTGTACCCCGCCTCCTGTCAGAAGATAGTTGGGATAGGCTCCAGCACTCCCGCGACCCTTGTGAGGATAAGCGGCTCAGAAAATGGATGGATGGATACCAGAGATATGATATGAGATTTTGAAAAGGTTAACCTCATAGTTATACTTCTCAACACATAAAAGAACATTGACTTTTGATCAGTCTGTTCACACTTTTCTATGGAACATTTGCATTCACTTATCAGGGTTGTCATATGAAGTGATCTTCCTTTCCTTTCGGCTTGTCCCGTTAGGGGTCGCCACAGCTTGTCATCCTTTTCCTTGTAACCCTATCTCCTGCATCCTCCTCTCAAACACCAACTGCCCTCATATCTTCCCTCACTACATCTATCAACCTTCTCTGCGGTCCTCCTCAAGTTCTCTTGGCTGACAGCTCCATCCTCATCATCCTTCTCCCAATATACTCACTATCTCTCCTCTGGATGTGTCCAAACCATCAAAGTCTGCGCTCTTTCACTTTGTCTCCAAAACATGTAACCATGGTTTTCCCTCTGATGAGTTTATTTCTATTCCTCTCTAACCTGGTCACCCCGAGAGAGAATCTCAACATCTTAATTTCCACCACCTCCAACTCTGCTTCCTGTTGTCTCTTCAGTGCCCCTGTCTCTTAGCTGTACATCACATGGCTAGCATCACCACTGTCTCATGAACTTTGCCCTTCATCCTAGCAGAGACTCTTCTGTCACATAACACACCTGACACCTTTCTCCACCCGTTCCATCCTGCTTGGACCAGTTTCTACACTTCCTTACCACACTCACCACTGCTCTGGACTGTTGACCCCAAGTATTTCAAGTCCTCCACCCTTGCTATCTCTTCTCCCTGTAGCCTCACTCTTCCCCCTCCACCTCTCTCATTCATGCACATATATTCTGTTTTACTTCGGCTAATCTTCATTACTCTCCTTTCCAGTGCATGCCTCCATCTTTCTAACTGTTACTCCACCTGCTCCCTGCTTTGACTGCAGATCATAATTGTCATCT
>NC_084525.1:23987135-24127135 GCF_024500275.1 Phycodurus eques
TTCAGTGTTTTCCTACCTTTTATTGAGCCAAGACACAAATTTGACATTAGAAAAATAAAATCTCGCAGTATTACCACCAAACCAGATGCATTTTTTTGCCATCTAGTGGAAGAGAATGTCATTGTTCTGCCTTTCACTGTACATCGCAAAGATATATCATTTGTTGTGAATAAATCAATAGTTTTGGCGCAATTGAGTGAAATGATGTTTCATGGCACAATGGTTGGGAAACACTGCTGGATTTTATCTGACCTGAGCTGATTAGTGTCGTTCCCCTAGATGACGGTGAACAGGTGCTGGTGGATGTGGAAGGCAAGGACCACAAAGACATTTCACGACACATAAAGACCATTTTGGGCAAATCCCAGTAAGTAGTGCTCGGCAGCAAATGCTGCATAGATCTTTTCCCCGTGACCTCATCACACACCTCTAGGCACGCCTGCCCGCAGCCGCCACGTTGGAGATCGATACATTGTTTTTGTTCTGGTGCTTATTGAGTGTTTGAATAGATCAGTTTGATAGCCAATGTCAAAAAATGGTGAATTACTGTTACTATTGGTTGCAACAATGCAGGTGGGATGGACAAAGTCTCATTTCACTGTGAAGCGTCAGGGCAAGAACATTGAACATTTGTCAAGGAAAAGCTGGAGATTGTGGCTTTCGCCAATCAGCAGAGCTGATGTAATTTCGGCCAGATAGCCAGTCCGTATAGCCGTGTTTGTTGTGAACACTTGGATGAAGCTACCCTTTAATGCTTAGCCACATTAGAAAACGCATATTACATACTGTACATACCTCAATTTTCAGTGTTTACATTTTAGTTCAGTACTCATCAAATATATATCTTATATTGGATATTGGTAGATCGTTGCCATTGTTTTATATTAAATGTATTGCAGGTCAAAAATTAAGGATTCTGCTGACTCCCCCCACCATGCTAACCGCTATCTCGGCTTAATGTTAATGTTAGGTAAAGCCAATCCTGTCTTATCTTCAGTAAGCCAAGCTGGCAACTATTCCGGTTCATAAAGTGAAATAGTCCCAGTTTTAGTTCTGCTTGTCTTGACACAGTTAGGTGGTGAGAGATGTTTCATTTGTGTAGGGATCGTAGTTGTTTATTGTGGCCGTTTTGTCATTGTGTTGTCTTTGCAATGGCATCCAAAGTTTCTCTCTACTGTGTCATCTTTTTAGCCCTCATCTTGGCAAGAGGTGAGGTACCCCTTGGACTGCTCACCAGCCAATTGCAGGGCAACTTAAAATGAACAATTCACTCTGCAACCAAGTTTGTTGTTACGCGTGTGCTCTCTTCTTTCCCCCCCAGGACGGTGTTGGAGGGAGAAGCACAAGCCAAGATGCAGGCCTCCAACCCTGCCAACTTTGGCCCAAAAAAGTACTGTCTGAGGGAGTGTATCTGTGAGGTGGATGGCCAGGTGCCTTGCCCTGGCACCACGCCGCTGCCTAAAGAGATGACGGGCAAGTATCGTGCCCAGATGAGAGCGGAACAGGAGTGAATGGCTGAGAAGAAAAGCAGATGTTTCCTTTTTTTGCAAATACATGAAGAGCTGCACTCAGCAACACTCGCGGTTGTTGTCTGAGCTCACGCTTCATGTTTGTATGTGATGTTGAAGAATCCTGAAAGATGCAAATGCATGTGAAAAGCCTGGCCTTCTTACTGTGTCATCAAAACAAGTTATAGATTCTTGTAGACCTCCTGCCGTATGGGAATACAAGATGAGTCACAAATGATATATTTCAAACTCAAACTAGGAGTTTTTCCCTTCAATGTGGGCCAGACAATCAAGCAGAAAACATGCAGTGGCGGTTGCTGGGTTCAGTGAATGAGGAGAGGCAAGAATTGTGGGAGGACAACGCACCTACTCACAATGCCCTGTGCATCTGATACTTCCTCACCGTGCTGGAGCACCTTGTTTACTCACCCGACCGGGCTCCGTGGGATTTTTTCAAAGCCATTTTGAAGGCGTGGACCACATCAAGACAGCCGTGACGGCGGTGCTGCGCAGGATCCCGGAAGAATCGTTCCATGAGTACATGAAGGCATGCCAGAGAAGGCTGCGAAAAAAGGCCTTTCAGTCCAGGCAATTTACTTCCAAGGGGACAACTTGTAGTTTGGATTTTAACTATACCTATTGTGACACCAGTCCTGGAACCTTTCTGCCACACCTCATACAGCAGAATACAGAATTTTGACACACAAAAATGTAATCCGATTTGTTTACTTGTACCAAGATGTTAATAAACTGTCCAAAATATTATTCTGCAATGTGTCAAACTCAAAGAAAGTCTTTGGTAAACATTTACATTTAAAGTAAACATTTATTGAACAGACTAAAACAAGGCTTTTTTTTCTTTTTTTAAAAAACAAATGTGACTCAAACCAGACAAGACCTAAAAAAAAATAACCTTGAACTTAAAAACTGCACAAAATTTCACAAAATTCAAAGTATGAACATGCTTCAAATTCCCCAAAATTTAGTTTTAAAACAGTGCTTTTCAGCAAAATGATGAATCAAAACTTACCGTAATTTCTCGTGTATAATGCGCACCCCCCCCCCAAATTGCCAAAAGTCAATAGTGCGCGTTATACATAGGTATAGGGGAAAATGGGGGAAAAAACTTCCCATTTTATAAATGTATGCCGCCATCTAGAGGTTATGAAAAAGCTGTGCACTTTCATTCCCATATGCCATCGCCACCTAGAGGTTATGAGAAAGGTGTACACTTTCATGCTAATATGCCATTGACACCTAGCGGTTATGAAAAAGGTGTAGCCTACACTTTCATTCCACTATGACAGGGGTATGCATGACTACTCATAAATTTACATACCCTGGCAGAATTTGCGAAATTATTATTATTTTTAATATGACTAATGACTGAACAACAACCACGATTAATTTCTTAATGGTTATATTTTGTTTAATGATAATGCTTTTCTGAAATGCTTGACCGTTTAATTTGAATGTCATTAAAATAAATGTGTTGCGCCTGGTCCTTCATTTTCTTTAAAGAATTGTACCCATCTTACAAATTCTGCCTGGGTAATCAAACATATGAGCACAACTGTGTCTTCTCATTTACTAAATACAAGTAGGGCTGTGAATTTCAAAAGAAGAGCAAGTAAATAAAAAGAAAGTATTACATGTTCAAATAAAGTGCTTAACTTCAGAATAATTCTTTGAAAAAAAAACAACAAAATACAGATAATAATGTTTTGATCACATGGGTAGAAGCAAAATCATGCATTGTAAAACTGCATTATACGTAGGTAGAAAGGTTTTCCAGAATTTTGAGGTCAACTTTGGTGGTGCGCATTATGCATGAGAAATTACGGTAAATTTATTTGCTCTTATGCCATTTTGATAGAGCTGCATACTTGGTATCTTTGATTGGATGGACAGGAGATGTTCATCAGTCAGGCGATTCTTACATAATATAAATTCTTATATGTTTTAATATATAATTTTCACAGAGAACCGCTGCTCACTGTTGGTAAATGTGTTGATACTACACTACAAAGAAGGCTTTGGGTGAGAGCAGACGGGGAAGTGTGGATACCGTTTTTGGTTGGCGAGTGAGAACAGGAGTACTGCTAAAACAGAGTTGATGTTATCAGCATGGTCACAGAACAAATAAGTCAAGGCATTACTGCACAGTGGATCCCCAGATATTTAGATTGTGTGTGTGTGTGTGTATATATATATATATATATATATATATAGTGTACTGACTAAAATGTGTTGAACTGCATTTGTTTGAATTGCTGTTGTGAAAACTAGTTAAAAGTTTGTTTGGTTCTTTGTGTGGATGGATACTGGTGTGTCCTGCGTTCCGAGGGGTCTGTGAACATTTCAGGTTTTTTTTTTTTTTTAATGATTGATTGAATGGGTGGTGCGTCCAATGGGATTGGGGGGGAAGGTGGTGGGTCGTGTGAAAAAGAGGGCGGGAGAGAAGAAGAGTTGTTTTTTTTGGGGTTCTTGACCTGGTTTTTCGATGCGAAGGGATTGACTGTTTCAACGCGAATGGATTTACTCTTTCAAGGCCACGGGTCCTGCCTGCTGAACGCCACCGGGCTGCCGCTTCGACGCTACGGGATCCAGTCGCTTTGCCTACTGAAGCGTTTTGAGGGCGCGTTCCTATGCCAATCGGTTTCGGTTTTCTTTTCCCCAGTGAACTGAGGGCTCAACGGTTTTGTGAGTGCTGCCAGTGAGGGCTACATGTGGGGGCTCGTCCGGGATTGTTATTGTTCACTAGTGTATTTGTGAGCAAAGAAAAAAAAAAGAAGAAGAAATTCGGTCAATGTTGACCGGGGTTGTAATAGCACTGTAATCACAATACTGAGTGTGTTTTGTGTGACTGACAAAACAAAACATGGGAGTCCAAACAAATAATCAAATGGTGTGACGACAACGGTATTGATGTTAAGAATTCTATTGTGCTTAGTGGGGTTACTCTTGATGTTACTGATGAGAACATTTATAAGGTACTTGATGAAGCTAAAATTTTTGGTCGCACTAAAATCAGAGGACGGTGTCTAACACGCACAAAGAACAATCGGTCCGTATTAGTTGAGACCACAGGTGACATGACTAAAACTGACTTACCTGAACAGTTGGTTGCTGGGGACCCGTCAAAATTGTGGGTAGTAAGTGTCTCTGATTTTCAGACTTTCCATGTGACTTGTGACAAAAGAGGCTTCCAATCCAAGCTAGTATCATTCTTAGCCAGTGAAGGAAAGACTTTAGATGATGTGACAGGTTTGCTTAAGACCACGCCTGCCCCACCCGCTGTTCCTGACTTGAACACAGAGCTTGTCAATGCCATCTCTTTGCTTGTGGAAAAATGTCAAGCCCCGCCTATGGACGGACAAGGCTATCGTAAACTTCGCTTCTTCTCGGGCATAAAGCCAACGCTACCTGGAGAAGAGGAGTATGACTCTTGGGCGGAACAGACCACCCACCTGCTGGATGAGTGGCAATGTTCTGATGTTGTCAAGAAACAGAGAATCGCTGAAAGTCTCAAAGGGCCTGCAGCAGATATTGTCCGGGGTTTAAGAGCCACTAACCCCAATGCCACTGCCAATGAGTATCTTAAGGCCCTAGAAACAGCTTTTGGGACCACAGATAGTGCAGCTGATCTCATGGTAAAGTTCCGTAACACATTCCAGCAAGAAACTGAGAAGTTGACAGGATACTTACTCAGGTTAGACAAACTGCTGCACGCTGTTCATCGGAGAGGTGGGATCGACGTCACTGACATGAACAGGACACGCATCGAGCAAATTGCTAGAGGTGCTCTCACTCATGATCTTGCTGCACTTCGTATACGGATGACTTACAAGCTAAAGCCCGCTCCAAGCTTCACAGAGCTCCTTCGTGAGGTAAGAGAAGAAGAGGGGATGGTTCTTGAAAGAGAGAGAGTGAAGAATGTGCAGGTTGTGCTATGGCGTCAGTGGTGTCAAAACAACCAGAGTCTGCACCATCAGTAGCTGTTGGAGTGGAGACCGACCATGCCATAGAGAGTCTGAAGAAGGAAATTCAGGGGCTTAAAAGTGATATTGCACGTCTGCTATCTGTCTCTGTCGCCACATCAGAAAGTCCACCACAGCATGCAATCCAGAACCACACTCAAAAAGCTGCTGTAAAATATGCAAGTGGTAAAGAGAGAACTCCCAGATTTCAATATGGTGCAGATGTTTTTTGCTACAAATGTGGTGAAGATGGTCACTTTCAGCGGGAGTGTGAAAAACCAGAGAATCTCCGAAAAGTGAATAAGCGTCTCCTGAAAGCAAAACAGCTGATGGGAAATTGAAACGCGGTATGCAAATTGCTCATTTGCACAGGGTGGATGTAATAAATGGCAGTCCCTGAAAAGAAGTCATCTAAGCCGTCCACATCTCAACTATCCCCCTCGTCTTTCAACTTCGCAGATTCTCCTGTGCCTCCTGAGTGGAAGGAAAGGCTGTGTCAGAGAATGATGGAAAGGAAAGAGGTTTTCTCCTGTAGTGAGTTTGACGTTGGTTGTGCAAAGAGCACACAACACAGCATTCGAGTGACAGAGGACAAACCATTCAGAGAACGCTCTAGACGCTTAACTCGAAAGGATTTGGAGGATGTGAGAAAACATTTAAATGCTTTGAAAGAAGCTGGAATAATTTCAGAGTCTAGAAGCCACTATGCGTCACCTATCGTTGTGGTCCGCAAGAAAAATGGGACCATACGTATGTGCGTGAATTACAGGACATCAAATAGGAGAACAATTCCTGACCAGTATACAGTCCCACGTGTGGAGGATACCCTGACATGCCTGAGTGCTAGCAAATGGTTCAGCGTGCTTGATCTCTGAAGTGGCTACTATCAGATCCCTTTATGTGATGCTGACAAAGAAAAAACGGCATTTACCTGTCCGGCAGGATTTTATCAATTTGAGAGAATGCCACAAGGCATCTGCAGAGCACCAGCCACGTTTCAGCGTATCATGGAAAGGACGGTTGGTGATATGAATCTGCTGGAAGTGTTAGTGTACCTTGATGTTGTCATTGTTTTCAGGAGAACATTGGAGGAACATGAGCAGCACCTTCTTAAAGTGCTTGACAGATTAAAAGAAGAGGGACTTAAATTATCTTTGGATAAATGTCAGTTCTGCTGTCCCTCTGTAACCTATCTTGGGGACGTCGTTTCTAGCAATGGCATTGCTACTCATCCTTCAAAGATGGAAGCTGTGAAGTCGTGGCCACGCCCAGAGAACATCACTGCTCTCCGTTCTTTTCTTGGGTTTTCCGGATACTACGACGGTTTGTGAAAGATTTTTCCAGAGTCTGTCATCCGCTCAATCAGCTACTGCAGGGCTGCATTGTGACTGGAAGGCCAGGAGGAAAGACTGAAATGGGAAAAGAACAACAAAGAGAGAGAACTCCAAAACAGACATGAAGACAACAGAGTGGTACCACCCCTCAGAGCCGTTTGGGGCAAGGTGGAATGAAGACTGTGAGAAAGCTTTTGAGACATTAAAGGTCAGTTTTACAGAATCACCTGTCCTAGCAATCGCAAACCCAAATCTGGCTTATGTTCTGCATGTTGATGCAAGTAGCGAAGGCTTAGGAAGTGTCCTCTACCAGGACCAAGGAGAAGGTTTGCGGCCGGTTGCATTTGTAAGTAGGAGCCTCTCTCCGTCAGAAAAAAAATTATCCCACGCATAAACTTGAATTTCTGGCTTTAAAATGGGCTGTCACTACCAACCTGCATGATTATCTCTACGGAGTCAAGTTTGAGGTTCACACAGACAATAACCCGTTAACATATGTCTTAACAACCGCTAAGTTGGACGCAACAGGACATAGATGGTTAGCGGAGCTATCAATGTATGATTTCAGCCTGAAATATCGCTCTGGAAAACAAAACATTGATGCAGATGCATTGTCACGGCGTCCTCATGCTGACAGCGATGTCTGGTGAAGAGGAAGTGTCCATGTCTCCTACCAGCATCCAAGCTGTCTGTCACATGCCGTCAATTAGAACACCTCATCCTCACCGTTGCAGAGCTGTGGATCTCCTGGGCTCATCCAAGCATGCTGTACCCAGAGCTTATTGTAGTGTCTCTTCTGTAAGCACTCAGCCACTGCCCCAAATGTCTTTAGCTGACATCTCACATTCTCAGCAGGAAGACCCATGCATCGGAGAAGTGTGGTGTGCTGTTGTGCAGAACTTTGCGGACCGGGCTAACAAACGAAAACACCCGGATGTGTCGTTGTTAAAAGAGTGGGAAAAGTTAAAGGTCAAGGACTCTGTACTGTACCCAACAAACCAGTTCGACAACTCTTACACTCCCACAGAAGTTCAGAGAAACTGTTCTTCAGTCTTTGCATGACCAGTCAGGTCACCATGGGTTTGACAAAACCTATGGGTTGGTGCGAGAGATTTTACTGGCCTCATATGAAAACACAGGTTGAGACGTATTGTAAAAATTGTCCAAGGTGTATTCAGAGGAAAACGCTGCCCAAGAGAGCTGCTGAGTTGTCACATCTTACCAGTGAGGGGCCGATGGATCTTGTCTGTATGGATTTCTTGACAATTGAGCCTGACTCCAGAAACATTTGTAATGTGCTTGTAGTTACAGATCACTACACACGTTATGCTCAAGCTTTTGCGACTAAGGATCAAAAGGCGTCAACAGTTGCTAAGGTCCTGTGGGAACAATATTTTGTCCACTATGGTCTACCGAAGCGAGTACACTCGGATCAAGGCCGAGATTTCGAGAGCCGCCTCATTCATGAACTGTTGAGTATGCTTGGTATAAAGAAGTCTAGAACCACACCCTACCACCCGCAGGGTGACCCGCAACCTGAGCGTTTCAATAGAACTCTTCTCAACATGCTCGGTACTCTTGATGCACAGGACAAAAGTAAAGGGAGTAAATACATCAGTCAGCTGGTGCATGCATACAACTGCACGCTAAATGATTCAACAGGCCACTCGCCATATTTTCTCATGTTCGGTCGAGAGGCTAGACTGCCAGTAGATGTGGCATTTGGAGTCTCAAGTGATGGTACATCCACCAAGTCCTATCTGAAATACGTCAAAAACATGAAACGAGAATTACAGACTGCCTACCAGCTCGCCGAGAGCATGGCTAGAAAAAAAAATGAAGGGAACAAACAACGCTACGATCAGAGAGTTCGTTTCTGTCCATTAGTCTCTGGTGACAGGGTGTTAATCAGAAATCTTGGACTGCAAGGAAAACACAAGTTAGCTGATCGTTGGAAAGCTACACCATACGTTGTGGAGAGTCAACTCCCTGGTTTGCCTGTGTTCAAGTTGAAGCCAGAGAACGGACAAGGCTCTAACAAAGTATTGCACCGAAATCACATTCTGCCCATTGGACAGGAAGTTAAATTGAATGTGGAAAAGAACGAAGATACACTTCAACGCAAAAGGAGAGCCAGCAAAAGACTCAAAGCAAAGCTTGATCATGTTGAAAAGATTGAGTCTGCATCTGACTCAGAAGAGGATGAAATGGGTGTGTGGTATGATTATCACTCCATATGTGAGTCAAGACAACCGGAAGCTCAGGAAACTGTTCAATCAGAACCTGTCAGCCTGGATTTGGATCAAGTTGTCCCTCCAATTAACCAAGAGATGGATGAGGTTACAGTTGAGGCACCTGCGGCAACAGATGACGATGGATCCGTAGTGCAAGATGAGACATTTGAAAGTACTGTTGATACTGGAAGGGACACTGAAGCACAGACATTCGATGTAACGACTGCGAGACAAGACAGTGTTACAGAGAGTTCAGACGAGGCACGACGGCCTCAAAGACTGAAAAGGGTTCCTACCCGACTAACCTATGACTTGTTAGGGAGTCCAAGCTCTGTGGCAGTTAGTACTCATACTGTCTCTCTAGCTAAGGTTGATGATAAGACAGATGGTTTATCTCCATCACCTTTGAGGTACAAGAGCACTTTTTATAAGTGGATTGGTTTGAGAGGGGAGTGTTTATCCTGTTCATAAAAGGTTATGTTGTTATACATGTCATGAGGGCATGACCATTTTTTTTTTGTGGGGGGAGACTGTAGTGTACTGACTAAAATGTGTTGAACTGTATTTGTTTGGTTCTTTGTGTGGATGGATACTGGGGTGTCCTGCGTTCCGAGGGGTCTGTGAACATTTCAGTTTTTTTTTTTTTTTTTTTTTTTAATGATTGATTGAATGGGTGGTGCGTCCAATGGGATTGGGGGGAAGGAGGTGGGTCGTGTGAAAAAGAGGGCGGGAGATAAGAGTTGTTGTTTTTTTGGGGTTCTTGAGCTGGTTTTTCCACGCAAACGGATTTACTCTTTCAAGGCCACGGGTCCTGCCTGCTGAACGCCACCGGGCTGCCGCTTCGACGCTACGGGATCCAGTCGCTGTGCCTACTGAAGCGTTTTGAGGGCGCGTTCCTACGCCAATCGGTTTCGGTTTTCTTTTCCCCAGTGAACTGAGGGCTCAACGGTTTTGTGAGTACTGCCAGTGAGGGCTACATATATATATGTATATATATTATATTTATATAGATAAACCTGTTTTTCATGGAAAACACTTATTGGTGGTATATCCCTGCTTATTCAAATTTTATTTTATTTTTTAAATAAAAAAAAAATAAAAATTCACATTTTCACTACTTGCGGTCGGGCCCGGTCCCAAACCCCTGTGAGTAGTGGGGGTTCACGATATAAGGTTTTCACTTATTTGAACATCTTACATCAGGTGTTATACACATTGAACAATGCGGGAATTCCTCAAAGGCCACGACATCAGGATTAAAATGGGTTACCCCAGTTTCTGTTTGTTTTAGCCCATGACTGCCAATATGGCATCACAAAGTCTCCGCAGTCTGTTCTGCTTCTCGCCACTCTCGCAACGTAACAGCATCGAAAAAGCTACAGCAGTGTGATGTGGACAAAATCGCTGTCCCACCAGCACGCTGCTCAGCTCACTGCTTAGGCTGTGCGGAAGCCAGCAGGTGGGAACGTCCAAGCTACAGCTCTCAATCACACCGTGCTTGATTTCCAAACGCAGCCTGACCGTGCGTCCGGCCGATGAAAGGTCATCGGTCATTTTCAGCAGAGTTTGGATGCTGAACTTAGGTGTCTTTCCAAAGATCCAGTCCCATCCTCGCAGCTCTGCTGACATCCTGCTGAGACCAGGAAATGTGGACTCATCAGCAGGGTTCACCGCATTCATTGTGCCGCAGCCGCCAAACTCTGAGGAGGTGTGCAAAAATGGTAGGAAAAAGAACAGAAAATGGGTCGCATTCACAGAAAGCATAAAAGGGTCATTTTCATATAATTTGATCAATAACGGTAAAGACATGGCCCACTGAATTTCCTTTTGAAAATCAATTTTACTGATACAAGTATTTGAATTATTGGAGGAGGTTATCCATCAAAAGGTCATAATTGTTTCGAAGAAAATAAATATTCTGAAGTAATATCTTTTAAACCTTTAATGCCAAATGTCTTTACGGTCAGGTGTCCCAAATGAAAAATTGTTTTGTGAAGATGCTAATGACATTTTTGGATATGTAGGATTTTTCTCCATATTGCTTAATATGTGTTTGCCATGAAAAAGAACACAAATGCAGCTTCGTGTCTTCACAGTTCCTTTTATTGGGTCTTTTACAAATTGTTCCTTTGTCACTCAAGCTGTCTTTATATTAATACCGTTCATACCACTGGGGAGAGCCTCATGTTGTTGCAATACACCAGAGGGATCTGTGAGATAAAGTGCTATGATGGGGCAGCCATTTTGCATTCACACAAAAGCACACAGCAAATAGTGTTATTTCTGAAGATATGAGAGAACAATTGCACGTCTTCACCATTATTACTATTGTACAAAGAGTGTAATGAGTAGTTTGGATAATTTATGCACTTGTATCCGCAGAATTTGAAGGGCAACGTAAATTGTGCAACTCATACCATTTTTATGAAGCTGTTTATGTCTATACTGTAATGCAAGAAGTGTACATGTATTTCAGTGGGCCACCACCATTTGCTCTGTCAATATAGATTTCCTTTACGATGAATGCCCAAAATTTTAAATCATCAATTACTTTTTGAAAATAGGACTTAACGTGTGACTGTTTCAGCATGGTAACCCCATATAAATCCAAGGCAGGATTTAAAAAATAAATAAAAATAAATGCTGAATTACATTGTTTTTCTTTTACAAGTGCCTTTACTATTTTTGATCATATGAAAATGATCCATAAATACAGTGCATTGGATTAATTCAATTTGCATTCATTTTAATTGAAAAAAATTGGGTTGTCAAGGTAAGAGTGAAGCGGGGTTCCGGTGTACCTGCACTGTACTGATCTGCCAACGCATCCAGTAGCGCCTCCCACGTCAGTGTGGGGTCATGGTCCACCAGGTTGGCCACAGGAGATGGCACACTGGGTGTGGCATTGCTGTGGACACCCTGGCAGGAGGAGCGCAAGATGGGCAAGAGGGTGGAGTGGTCGGCAGAGTGCAGCAGGGTGCAGTGATGGTAGGATGACTTCCGGCTGATTCTAGACGCGCTTCCTAGGGTCAACAACGACACGCAAAAGAACACCTTAATCTACAATGGGCAACGGGACTACCCGTGTATCACTTTCAGAAGGTTTCCGCATTATTTCCATGGAAAGTTGAGCTGAGGAATTTTGGTCATGGATTGGTGTCTTGAGATATGAGTTTGTATTCTGTGAACACGCTCGTAGCTCAAAACACCCATATCTCAAATCATATTTCCCCATTAAAATGCCATCCATCCGTTCCAGTCGATGGCTGTTGCCTCAAAAAACGCTTAAATTGGGTCACTAGTATCTCAAATCACCACTGTAATCCAAACTGGAAGTGAGGGTAATTTTATGGAAAGGTTTTACATTCAAGCATAAATATTTTTGTTTTGTTCTCAGCAAACATCCATGCTTAATACTGATAGCAGTAACTGCATTGGTCCATTCTTTTTCCACTTCACTCAACCGGCAGCGTATCTGAAGCTTGTTTGTAACAAAAATTTTGAGCCGCAAAATGTACAAATAATAAATCGACCAAGCAACTCGAAAAACTGGTAAGATGAGTTGGTCGTAAATCAAAATATCATTGTACTTTTTTTTTTTAATCAGGAAGATGCTAAACTATATTTTCCCCATGTTTCCTATTATCAGGCAACATTAAATTTCTGTGAAGTTCTCGTTCCTTCCCATGGAAAGTTCCCACCTTTGAAAATTCCCTGAATTTTGCAACCCTACCTGTGATTTTGTAGCACCCCTTGAGGAAAATGTCGAACCTTTCGGTGGCCTCAACATCCAGTCCGGGCCGGAGACGCCTCAGGGCCTCTGTGATGACCTTCAGGTTCCTCTGGCGGTCGTACGCATTCTTGGAAGCAAAGAAGGTCAAGTTCAAGTTCCCTAGGTCATGAAAGACCGTGCCTCCACCACTTCGCCTGCGAGCTAAAGATATCCCGGAACGCCTCACGAGCGACAGATTGCACTCCTTCCACGGATTCTGGTGTCGCCCGATGACCACAGCCGGCGTGTTGCGCCACAGCAGCAGAACATTCAGTCGCTTCAGGTCCACATTGGCATCGATCCAGTCCTCCAGGGAAAGGTTGTCATATACGTCGCTGGATTGGGAGTGCAGGACAAGACCCCCTTTGCTGCTCCCAGTCAACAGAGTGCTGCAGGCGCGAGTCACCCGAGTGAGCGTGTTACAACTGCCCGTCCTGAAGGAGTCTCTGAAGAACGCCGATGTCCCTCTGACGTGTGACAACATTTCCATCATCTCCACATGGCAGGCCGCTCTACAATGAGAACACAGGTGAGCCGTTGGGAGTGTAGGGGTAGGGCTTTTTTTCAGTGTACTATTTTGCATGGATGTCTGCTTATAACTAGGGCCCAACCGATACGGATTTTGAGGCCAATGCTGACGCCGGTAAAATTCCGATAACCCATTTGATATATGGAGAATGTTCAGCACTGTTCTCTTCCAAGAGGTGGCCGTACTGTAAGGATGACTGCAAGAGCACAGTGCACAATGTTCAATAAAGTAAAAAAAAAAAAAAAAAAAACCTTAAGAGTGTCAGCTGAAGGCTTACAGCGGCCGATGAATTTCAAAATATGTAATGAATAAAAGATGAATAAAATAACTAACAAAAAATAGCAAGTTCCTTAACACTTACAACAACAATAAATATATGAATTACAGACAGAACATTTGACATTTTACAATACTATTTGTTTAACTTTACAACAGATAAAAATCGTCCGATTTATCAGGAAGGTTTGTTTGAATGTCACCATCTTTATGTTGGAATGTATGAGTGAAAAAAAATCTGCAAAAATCAGCCCTTGAAATGTTAACGGTTAGCAGTAGACTTTACACCGATCTGATTGGTTTGATCGGTATCGGCCGATAATTAACATTTTATACTGATCGGCTTTCATGTCATAATTCGTTGAGCCAATCAAGGACGTCATCGAACGGCTCCGCAAAAAATATTTACTCTGCGTCACCGTTGCGTATGAATCCAAAAGTTAGTTTATTTTTAGCCTTGTCAGTCTCTTGTGGTGTAGTACTGTTACTATCTGACGGCCAATAAAGTTTTTTTCCAATTTTGTCCGTGAAAAAACACGTCGTCGGTGTGGAAATATTTTGCAGTGTCTCAGACAAACAACAGGCAAGTTATTTGCAGTCTGTGCACAACTGAAGTACGTCGTGGGGAACGTCATGCTTCAACAACAAATTTGATCGGGGACCTGAAGAATGTACACAAGGAGGAGCATGCCGTGTTCAAGCAACCCAGCGTGGAAAAAAACAAAACAAAACAAAGGAAAAGCCAAACGGACACAAACTCTAGACAACACCCATCCATATACCTGTGACAGTGAGAAAGTTTGAGTAACCAGAATCATCTTTATTTGCCAAGTATGTCCAAAAAAAACACACAAGGAATTTGTCTCCGGTAGTTGGAGCCGCTCTAGTACGACAGGAGACAGTCAAGTGACAGAGAACACTTTGGAGACATAAAGACATTGACAAAAAACAGTCACTGAGCAATAAAGGGTTGCGAGTTATCTGGTAATGCCGGTAAAAAAAAATGTTTTTGACAATTGTGCAAAAAGATGCAGAGTCCTCTAGCACTTAGAGCATGTCATGTCATTAACAGTATTTGTTAAAGTAATTTAATTGCAATAAAGTAATTTAATTATAGTAAGTTAGCACCCATTATTTCTGTCATGTGGTAATGTTGATTTGACCTTAACCTATGCCAGTGGCCAATCCTTGAATGCCCCCTAGAGGTCATTGATGTTTGAACTTTTGTCTAAAATGCTAGAGAACAATTTTGAATATACTACGTATACAGTACACAAGTATATACAAGTCACGTGACTCACGTTTACACGATCAGGATTTTTGGGGCCGATCAGCAAGTTTAAAAAAACGATAACCAAGCCGATCACAAGATGGAGCAATGTGTTTATTTACATGACTTGTTCATTTATTTATATAGTTGTGTACTGTATACGGAGTATATTCAAAATTGTTCTCTAGCATTTTAGACAAAAGTTAAAACATCAATGACCTCTAGGGGGCATTCAAGGATTGGCCACTGACATAAGTTTAGGTCAAATCAACATGACAGAAATAATAGGTGCTAACTTACTATAATTAAATTACTTTATTGCAATTAAATTACTTTAACAAATACTGTTAATGACATGACATGCTCTAAGTGCGAGAGGACTCTGCATCTTTTTGCACAATTGTCAAAAAAAATTTTTTTTACCGGCATTACCAGATAACTCGCAACCCTTTATTGATCATTGACTGTTTTTTGTCAATGTCTTTATGTCTCAAAAGTGTTCTCTGTCAATTGACTGTCTGTTGTCGTACTAGAGCGGCTCCAACTACCGTTTGCATGTTCTCCCCGTGCCTGCGTGGTTTTTCTCCGGGTACTCCGGTTTCCTCCCACATCCCAAAAACATGCATTGTGGGTGTACCACGCCGCTTGCCCGAAGATGGCTGGGATAGGCTCCAGCACGCCCACGACCCTAGTGAGGATAAGCAGTACGGAAGATGAATGAACGAACTAGGGTACACTGGTAGAAGTAGTAAGTCACTCGCGGGGCATGTTAGAGGTGAACTACTCGAATTTGTTTCTGTAGCACACCGTTATCAACTAGTGCACAGTTCTGCCTCACGAGTAACAAATTTAGTTATTGACGAGTAGAATCGAACAAAAGCTCGAACGGCTTGCCTCACTGCAGTAAAGTAGTTCACTCTTCTTCGACGCAACATACATGACGTCACTGCGTCGTCCTTGCTGAGTGCTACTTTGCTAGCATAGCATTAGCATCGCTGCACTCGGAGAGCCAAAACAAGCACACATTGTCACGGCGAGTATATTCCCCTTAAACAGCAGCAAACGATCACTCGTGCCGAGGCTATTTAACACAACAACGCCGGTTCTTACGTGCCCAAAAGAAGAAGTTGTTACCGTCAATTTTTGGCGTTCCCGTGGCCTTTGTCCGTCACCATAAAGCTTCCGTGTATATATTGAGCGAACAGTTCCGACCAAAATGGGTTTTATATACATATGAAAATATTATTCCATCTAAAGCTATTGGAGACAGAAACATATTATTACATTTGGTATAAAATATGAATAGAACAATTTAGTGTGCGTATGTGTAAACCTTTGAGTTCTGGTGGTTTTAGACAGTGACATTTTAACAATTTGTAATCAGTAAATCATCCAAAATCAGAGCTCAAAACCCATCTGAGGTGGTCTTCCAGTCATCCACTCGGGTTTTTCCCGCAAGGACCCCCACATGCCCCCCATGTTCGCAACGCTTATAAATGTGTACCCCTAAATGCCATAGGAATTCAGAAGTTTTCTATTTTTGAGAAAAAAAGGCCACTCAACTTCTTTCTAGAGCACTTTAAAAGAACTACAACCATAGCTATAACAAATATAAAATAATTATTGAACATATACAGCACTAAAATCAATAATAAAAAATATCATAATGATTTTATCCGTGACACCAGAGGTTAAGCAGTGTAGAAAATGAATGGCTGGAATATTGTCTTCTAATTAAAATATATATCCTTCAAAACAAACTCTTGCAGTGCCCCTTGTGTGTCTTAAGACGATACTGTCACAGTCCTTATGTTTGGCCGCCTGCTGTTCCAATGACGGCCCGTCGGTGGTCAAAGACATATTTTGGGCGGGATTAAAAAGTCATAATCCTCTGGCGATGAAGTTGAATTTTTCAGTGATAACGTCGTAATAATATGATATTAAAGTTAAATATTATCATATGAAGGAATTCATATTTAGGCAAGTGAATTTTAAAAAATACAACTTTCTTTCTCATATTATAACACTTTTTATTCAAACAAAGATGGCTTTATTTGAACATTTTTGTTTAAAAAAATGCTCCCCAAATGTTTTCTTTTGAACGCAAGTACATTTCAGAAACTATACTTTTGAATTATTATTATTATTATTTTTTTACTTTTCCTTAAGTGCAGAAATGGAATGGAAATAGAATTTGCCAGTCTTTTTTTTATCTATACTTCTGCTTAGTGTAAGTACTTTTGCCGACTCTGCTTTGGTCTACTCCATCTGCAGTAAGACGAAAGTTTGAAAAGCGTTTCAAGTGTTCTCGTGCAAGGATTGTATGTTATTATTATTATTTATTATTTTTCAGCCGTTGCCCCTATGAGTCCGCGCTTGGAAGATAATTAACTAAATCCTCACAACAAACTTCCTTAAGGTGACTGTATAAGAATGAGATGAAAATAAAAGTCTGATGAAGACAAACTGAACAAAACAAACCCAATCATTGGATGAATCCTGCAGGTCCAAGTTGTGTTTCTACAGCGGTCACTCAAAAAAAAACCTAAAAAACAACTTTAGTGGTCCAGGTGCACCCAGGCGCTCCTCCCATGACCGCACGGGGTCAGAGTCCCCCAGGTCGGCAGTGAGTACACAAAGAAACCACTCAAGATTGTTTTCAGTCGGTACGTCTCCAGTTTAACTGACACTTATAAGAGTTGTGCTTCTGAAACTTCCGTTGACTATCTGGCCGCAAACAGAATAAGGAGTGTGTTTGTCCTAAAACAATAAGTTGCTTTGACACTTATTTGCTCTTCCTTGCAAGCAAACTTCAGACCTTCAAGGAGGAGTACAGCATTTGGATTATTTTCAATGAAGCGCACTCAAGTAAGAGGTTTTCAGTCCCCTAGATCATCTACGTAAGTATTCCTATTGACTCAGGGACAAGTTTCGTGTTTATTCTGTAAAACAAACATGGAGAAGCGCCTGCACAAAGGACAATTTTTTTTGGGAGGCAAGAATGTAAAGATTTTCAGATCAGAAGGGGGGAAAAAAACTTGTACATTCTTTGTCTAATCCTGCATTTATTTAAACTCCAACAAGCTACAGCTTCAGGCTACTAATAAAGTTGGACTTCCCGCTCCAAAGGTCCTCAGTAGAGGAAGACACACACAAAAACCCTGCCTCAAAGACGAACGATGGCAACCGACGAGACGCAGCAGAAAACATCCAAGGCGGTATATTTCGCCACACTGCCTGATAAATACGAACCTTTGATTGAGGATGAAGTAAGCGAGGAAACGCCAGGGGAAAAGTTGAGGAGGAAGGAGAAGAGGAAGAGGAGAAGGAAGAAGTACATTAGGGTGAGAGAAGCATCTCCTTTGTTTTTTATTATTAATTATGTGCTGAATTTGCTTTTCAACAATAATGCTCATTTTGGATAAACGAATGTAGCCTTAAGGTGCTCACACTCTGTACTTAAATGGACTTTCACGTGTATAGTGCTTTTCTACCTTCAAGGTATTCAAGTATAGATACAAATGACTCTGGTAAAAGTACAAGTACTGATTTAACTCTTGTATTTAAGTCAAAGTTAAAAACTACAGACTGAAATGTACTTAAGTGCAAAAGTAAAAATGTATTGCTGCAGGCAGGCAATATTCAAGTATGGAGGAGGATAATGTGGAGCTTTAAACACTAAACACTGTTGCTGTTGGAGTTATTCACATGAATAACTATAGTTATGAAATAAGTAACGAAATAAATACATGCTTCATCAAATACCTGCATGAATTCAGCTTGGAGCAATAAAATGTGTATCACTAATATAATTTCAAATAAGAAAATCAGCATAGATGTATTCATGTAAGGTTTCTAAAGTATTGATAATTGAAAGTGGATTGCATCAAACAGTTGTCATTAAACAGGGCAATTGCGATAAAACAGCCATGGTGAACTTAGAAAAATATACTGTTTACTAGACAAGATAAATAAAAACAATATCAACAATATAAATCAATTATTTTCAGTCAATTTCATTTGTTCACACTGTTAAATTCATGTTTTTAAAATGTAGGTATTGACAAACTTGTGAAATTATGGTGGCAGTTATTTATTTATTTATTTTAATATTCACTGGCAATTCCCAGTATTATAAAATAGTAAGTGTCTGACAGCTACCTCATAATACATCCAAATGTAAAATAAATAAATGACTAAGTAGTGAAGCTATGATTTGTGGTATTGGATCAGTATCACCGATACCAGCTTGACTTTTACTCAGTATCGGATCAAAAAAAGAAATCGGTGGTATCAAACATTACTAGTAATGAAGCAAATACACGTATACATATATAAAGTGAATATGAGGGTTTATTAGGTTTAACAAACATTCAAAAATTGTAAAAAAAAGAGATAGTTGTGCCAAGTTGGTAGTGCAGTTTTGAAATGTCAATGCATTACATCATCACAGTTGGAGAAAATGTAGTACAGTCGTCCCTCGCCATATCGAGATTGACTTCGAGGTATCACTGTATCGCAGATTTTTAAATCGTACGTCTAATTTTATATTGCGGAGGTTTAGCTGGAATGTAGGCTTTTTTTTAAATTCCAAAATGTATTTACCGTTTTGTGTCGCAAATGAAGTTTCATGATTTGAAACATGTTTTAAATATGCTAAATTATATTTTGGGTTCAGTGGAGCACCACATATTCGCGGCAAGGCACCTGCAGAGTCACATGGTTGAAAATTTTTTTTCCCCCCATTTTTATTTCTTTTTTGAGGGAAAACCAATCCCGCTTCCTTTTTATGCACTTGTATCCACAGAATTTGAATGTAATTTGTGCAACTAACAATTTTGTATGAAGCTGTTTATGTCTTTACTGTTCTCCACTTTACCGTTATGCAAGGAGTGTATTCCAGTGGACCACCACCATTTGTTCTGTCAATAAGGATTCCCTTTACTATGAATTCCTAAAATATGAAATCATCAACAACATTTTGAAAATAGAACTTTAAACATGGCATTTTCAGCATGGGCAACATTTACCGATATAAAACCATTTAAAAAATTGCTATCTTAGAATTTTACCGTGAATAACTTTACTGTTATTTATCCAGTTATTTGAAAATAACCCATATGTAAAGAAAATGAAAAATAAAATAAATATGCGGTCGCTACTTTACAGATATTCGTCTGTCGCGGGGCTACTGGAATGTAACCCTAGCGAAAAAACAGGAACTACCACTTGAGTAAAGTTCAACAGACTCATCGCCTGGGTACTGTATGCTCACCAGAACGTGAAGAAAGCCTGCAGCTTCAGCTGGCGATGCCTGCTGAGCGGGTTGCAGAGCCTGGCCTCCTCATACGTCCTACCGCTGTCAGGTGTGGCTGTCGTGATGGAGCATCAGCGGTCGGCGGCCAATAAGGTGTGATGGCTCCACCCGAGGATGGAGCCTCACTGGGACACTTCCTGGCAACTCTTCAATGTACAATAGTGTCCTAGAGTTGTGTTTTTTGTTTTGTTTTTTTCATCCTGCATGAATTTGACTTCCTAAACGCCACAGCAGTTGAGTTCTTGTCACTTTTATGTTTCACAATGGAAAAGCTATTTAGATTAATTTTTGCAAAATATTTCTAAACAGTTTTAAAGACTGGAAATTTAGTTGAGATATTTTTTTTTTCTAAATACATTGCACATATTTAAAGATGACTGATGAAAATGTGCTAAGACTGGGAATTACGCAGTCCTGAATTGTGGAGATCTCGGGTTCTATTTTTGTGACTAGCGTAAATTCAGCATTGCGTGTGGCGTAACTCTGTGAGGAGGTGGGTCAGAACCGGTATTAGTATTTTCTGGATCTGCGTAGAGAAGCGCTTTTAAAAGTGGGACGTCTGTGCTGGTGTGGGCGTGTTCACAGCAGACTTCAACCCTGTACAATCAAAGCAGCTCCTCTCGTTCCCTTTAAATGCAGCGCACAAGTGGTGCACTGACAGTCTTTGACATGGCGCAAGTAAGAAACTGATTTGCTCGAGTCTGGGAGATTAAAACGTACAAACTATGTTTATAAGGAAATGCAAGCAGACTTGCACAGGCGGCTGATGTACTGTAAAGTTGGCTCGTGAGGAGATCACAGATCTGCGCCGTGAAGTGGGCACTTGGAGACTGCCCCCACCTGCAATAGTTTTTGTGCGTGTGCCCACCCCCACCCCACCATGGCAGCACGTCAGCCAATATATCATTTAAAAAATATAATAATAATAATAATGATGCGTTCAATGAATTGTCTTCTACAAATCTCTCTCTCTCTCTCTCTCGCTATATATATATATATATATATATATATATATATATAGCGAGAGAGAGAGAATTTTTAGTTGAAATCATGACTAAACTATAATGTTAAAACTAAACTATAATGTATTGTTAAAAAATTATGTTATCACTTTATTATTTCTTTGTGTAAGAAACAAATATGTGATTAATTCCATAATAATGATCTACGGTTTTAATCCACTTTTTTACAGGAAACATCCATGGGTCCTGTTGATACGATCCTTCAAAATTAAGAAAAGTAATTAAAATTAAAAATATTATTTGTATAAGAATGCTTTAGATAAAACACTGTACGATCACACTGTCATCATATGGAATTTATTTCGTTTTTTTTTATTTTAAGAATAAATAAGATCAAATATTTGGTAAATATAATTAGCCAGAACTGTGAGAAATGCCATTATTAAAGGTGCCATTTTTAACCAAACCAACTTTTCTAGTATTTGGGATGTATGTAACATTGGCTCTATGGTAACATAGTAAACATGTGAAATATGAATTAAAATTCTCCACGCATTCCTGAGTTCCAGACATTCTTCTACTGAGAGGCATGAAATCAGGTCATTTGGGTTTCTCAAGCTGATCTACGTCACTAGTGAAGAGCTCCACCGACCTCTCCACTCCCCAGCCAGCACTGTCAACATAACAAACACGTGTGCTCTCACAAGTGGGTCTTCTACACGGAGGCAACCAATCAGAGAAAAGGGGTCAGTCTTTGGCAAATATGGACAAAGTGGTTACAAAATTGGGTCAAACAGAAGTAACTGTTAACCACTTAACAACACAACTCGCACCTGCAGGATTCATCCATTGATTGTCTTTGTTTTGTTTGCCTGTATAATAACAGGCAACTATATCCATCCATCCATTCTCAATACAGCTTAGTCTATTCAGGGTCGTGTGGCAATAGGTAACTACACCTTGAGCTGGTTGCCACTCAGTCGCAGGGCACATACAGTAGAGGTACTCGCACTCACATTCACATTCACACAGTCACTGAGGGGGAAGTGAACCCACGCTGCCTGCACAAAAGTCAGGTGAATGTACCACTACACCATCAGTGACTGAGCCTGGAAGTCCCACCTCCAGCCTGGATGTCCCATCGCCAACGTGGATATCGCAGCCCCAGCCAGGAAGACCCACCTCCAGCATGGAAGTCCCACCTCCATCTTGGAAGTCCCACCTCCAGGCTGGCTGACCCACCGCCAGCGTGGATATCCATCCCCAGCCTGGAATACCCACCTTCAGCTTGGAAGTCCCAGCCACAGCCTGGGAGACCCAACTTCAGCGCCACCTGGAAGACCCCACCTGCAGCATAGGTAGTCCCAACTCCAGCCTGGGAGACTCACTCCAAGCCTGGATGTCCCACTTCCAGTGCACAGAAATAGCCCCCAAACACCTGTTCCGAATGACCTTTTTAATTTGAATCATCCATCCATCCAATTTCTTTACCGCTTATCCTCACGAGGGTTGCGGCCTGCTGGAGCCAATCCCAGCTATCTTCGGGTGGGAGGCGGTGCACAACCTGAACTGCCAATCGCTGGGCACTGCCAATCGCAGGGCACTTAAAAACAAACAACCATTTGCACTCACATTCATACCTACGGGCAATTTAAAGTCTTCAATCAACCTACCATGAATGTTTTTGGGATGTGTGAGGAAATTGTAGTGCCCGGAGAAAACCCAACCAGGCACTGGGAGAACATACAAACTCCACAACTGTTTGAACATTAAATAGCTTGTCTTTGTAGTGTATTCAATTAAATAGAGGTTGATTCTGTTTTCTGTTTTTATTTATGATTAACACAATGTCCCAACTTCACTGGAATTGTGGTTGTAGTTTTAGAGTTCTAGAAGAAACTGTTGTCTTGCTGGTGTTTGGCTTTTTTCAACTATTAAAATGTAAATGTATAATTGATAAAGGCTATTAAAATGTCTAGTTAGATAAGAAACTTTATTACTCCCACAGTGGGAAAATTTGCAAAGAGGTACATTAATCACAGATGTAGTTTTAGCAGTAGGCTACTCGATGCAGTCCAAGCACGGCATAACTTCATAAAAATGAGAAAGCATGGATTATAAATTAGCTCGCTAACATCAGTCACCATGATTTTTCATATCTCTGTATATTTAAATGGCTACCAAAAGACTCTTGTCAAAACCATTTCCTAGTTATGTTATTGCTAGCGATTGTTGATCACTAATTTGGATGGCACTGTTGGGCATCACATTACAATTAAAAAAGGGGCATCGTTACTTGTAATCATTTTTGCTTAGTATCTCTGACGTTAGCTTCTTAGCATGCTTCGTATTTATAGCAATGTCCGGTGTATGCGTGCAGTGTTTCTCCCTTTCGCTGTAGTAGCCAAAGAGTGCCAATGACCAAAAATTGTATATTTAAGACAAGATAATTCACTCTGTAACCCGCAGTGATGATTAGACAGAAGGTGGTAACTACCGACAAATACGTAACTTTACTTTATGCTATAAGGCAGTGTTTCCCAATCTTTGTTGAGCCAAGGCACACAGTTTACATGATGACAATTTCACACACTACCAAACAAAAAGTATACACAGGATGGTAACTCAGTCTCAGTATGAAATGGGGGCCTGTTACGTTACACACAAAGCTAAGCCATTACTTTTTTTCTGTAAGAATGGCAACAGGTGGATTCATACAGTAGATTTTAAGTTCTCTCCCATCTAGTGGAAGCCAGGGGTTTTGTCAGAGCAGCATTGTTTTAAGCACACACGCGCATGCGCGCACACACAGACACACTCGCACACAAACATTCCTTCATTGTTTTCTCAAGCAGGGACTAAGACTGCAAATTAGCTGAAGGTAGACATCTTCTATGCATCACATATTCCTATTTTCAAAGGCACAGTGTTAGAGGGGGGACTGCTTTTAGGTTTGGTGTTGAGTTGTGCTGACTTTGTTTTCACTTATTTTAGGCCATGGGTGGGCAAACGTTTCTGGTTAGGGTCTAGTATCAAGGGCCACATTCCATTTTTAAAATAGGCAGATGGGCCTGGTCATTCATTCGAAGGTGAGGTAAAAAGTCAAAAAGTTAAATTGTAAAACATGACTTGAATAGTAATAGGAATTAATTCTCACCTTGCCCACCCTTATTTTGGCCCCACGTTGCATGAGATAGGGAGGACTCGCATTTCCTGGGTTGGCCCTCCTCCACCTCCTTGCTATCTGTCTTTATAAGGAGAAGGCAGAGGTCATGTTGAAGTTTCCAAAGAAACGCCAGCAGTGGGTCACAACAAGTTGGGTCCAGAGTCCAGTCCACATGGTGTATTGAAGGCGTGTGGAACGTTCCAGATGGGAAGAGCGTCGTTCGGCATGTCTCCGCTCCAGCTGTCCGTCTTGTGGCGTCTGTCGCTCGCCTTCTTCTTCAATCCATCCCTGTTCTTCCTCGACATTTTCACAGCCGCGGTGGTCGAAGCGAACTGTCACAATGGCAACGGAACACAACACGAAAGGACGCTTGCACGAAACCAATCAGAGAGTGAGGAACTTTCAGGACACGAATCTGATTGGATGACTCGAAGCGGCGACCTAGACGTGAGTCATTCTTTCAACTAAAAGTCTTCAAGTATTCTCACATGAAATGTACTTGAGTATCAAAAGTAATCTTCTCACATGAAAGGTACTTGAAGTAAATGAATTTGAATAGGTGAGCGGAGTAAAGTTTTGATTACGCGTACCTTTTGTATTTCATTTGATTTATATGTATTTAGTTTACTTCAGTGGTGTAGTTTGATTTGATTTGACCTTTATTTAGCTCGAACAATCAAAACATATGTAAAATAAACGAAAAAGGATTTATGAAATATATCATTTACACCATATAAAGTACAAGGTACAAATGAATAAGAGGCAGAAGGTAGCAAAAGCTATTTTTTATTTACATTTGCCCGGTGCCAAACTGACTATGTGGGGGTCCACCGTGTATCAAATACTCGTGCAAACCTAGAAATAATAAATTACCGTAGATAAAAAGTAAATCACATCATCTAAAGAAAATCAGCTTTCAAGCCCCAGCTACGACACTTTGTAGCTGCATTTATATTTATTATTATTATCGCTCTTTTTTATTTGCACATCAAGAACGTTCCAGATCCTACCCCGCAGACTGCTTCTAAAACTTGTATGGATGCTTTTAATTAATTATTGTATGGATGCTTTTAATTATGGATTAAATTGTAACTGCCTTGTCTATTCCTGGCAATACATTATTACGGCCTTTAAACATAAATTCAGCAGTTTTCAATTCCACCAAGTCCATGAATTTCAACATATGTGACTCTAAAAACAAGAGCGAGATTATAAATAATGACACTATTATTACATTTTCAACAGGGTAACTTGTAATTGTACCTATTTCTCGAGTAATCTTCCCAACACTGAGTGCTAATATATGTAAACCGTGGAACTGCTCGCTTTCACTGCAGATTGACGAAAGGTGTGATGGCCCCTTGATTGACAGCAGAAAGAAAACATTAGGAGTTAAAAAAACAAAACAAAACAAAAACAGGCCCCACCGAAAGTCACTCCAGACGGCACTAATGTTCCGCTTCATGCTCGACGGTTAAGGCGTTAGAGCAACAATTTTATTTTCAAGTAGCGAGAAACAAACATGGTTAGGGGAATTGTAAGTAAAAGTATACATTTTATTTGGGAAATGTAGTGCAGTAAAAGTGAAAGTTGCCAGAAATATAGATAAAGTAAAGTGCAGTTACGTAAAAAAATCTTCATAAATATAGTATCAAAGTATTTGTATTCCGTTTCAAAAAGTATTTTTTCATAGTGGATTATATAGTTCACTCATCAGTCAAATGAAAACTAGACTGTGTTCACAACTGTTCACTTATTCCCAACTCTTAGTCACTAAACATTGATGCCTTGAGATATTTTTGCAGCTCTGATCTGTCATTTGGACATTTATTTTTTTTATTTATTTTTTTGCTTTGACTGATCTCAACGGAAAATCCAGTCTGAGAACAAGACAAGACCCAGACCCTCAAAATGTGTCTCGAGCAACTATGTGCAGAGTGGGGGGCTATGAGTGCTCTGGCACTATAGATCTCTCTCTCTCTCTCTCTCTCTCTCTCTCTCTCTCTCTCTCTCTCTATATATATATATATATATATATATATATAGATATATTAATTTTCTACACCGCTTATCCTCATTAGGGTTGTGGGTATGCTGAAGCATGTCCCAGCTAACTGCAGGCACGGGGAGAACATGCAAACTCCAACGTCTGAGCGTCTGCCTCACAGTTCTGGGGACCGGGGTTCAAATCCCGGCCCCGCCTGTGTGCAGTTTGCATGTTCTCCCCGTGCCTGCGTGGGTTTTCTCCAGGCACTCCAGTTTCCTCCCACATCCTAAAAACATGCGTGGTAGGTTGAGTGACGCCTCGAAATTGCCCGTAGGTGTGAATGTGAGTGCGAATGGTTGTTTGTTTATGTGTGCCCTGCAATTGGCTGGCAACCAGTTCAGGGTGTACCCCGCCTAATGCCCGATGTTAGCTGGGATAGGCTCCAGCACGCCCGCGACCCTAGAGAGGCGAAGCGGCTCGGAAAATGGATGGATGGATATATAGGGTTAGGTTATATATATAAACAAAGAGAAGTACATGTTGGGTTAAATCCCTATTTAACATGTCGTTAAACGCATTTCTGAGCTGCTATTGAACGCATCACCAGCAGGTAGTAATGTACACGATGACGCTGGTCATGGCGGCAGAGCCCCAGAGTTGATCTAACCTTCAACAAACAACTCATGTTAGTTGAGTCAAACTGTTAAATGATTGTGGAGTGAGTCGGTCATTAGGGTGAAAAGTCCACTGACTGCGAGGGACTTGCAAGCGCTGACTTGATATACGAGCGCTGTATGGTGGCAGTGAACTCAACTCACTTGAGAACAAGTGGCAGTTTGGCAGATAGAATTTGTGAACAATTTTCCAAGAGGCTTGAAGCTGTTTATTGACACTAACATCTGAAGTTTACTGTCAAATTAAACATAAGACAAAGAGAAGTACACGAGTATTTAAGGCAGTCACGTAGCCGCCGCTACCGAAATGCTAACATGCAATAGGAAACGCCATAGGCACACAATACACAAATTCTGCAGCAACGTATGAAGACAGAGAATATAACAATACTCACAGGAATATATATTTCATCCTCTGCGAAGAATGATAAATTTGACTGCCATAGTGAGAAGGCGAGAGAGGAGCTGTGTCCCCAGAACGGTATATCTGTACGTATCCGTCTTATACTGCCCCCAGGTGGAAAAGGCACACACAGCACAATGAGCAGCACAATTGAAGGAGAAAGTGGGACAAAAACTGTTTAACTGTTCAACTCATACTAGGGTATTTAGTGTATGGTATTAAAGTATAGTTTAGCATACAATATGTAGTAGGGGTGGGACTCCAAAAAATATCCAATTAATTAGAGACTTTGCAACTAAGTTATCTCACAAATTGCACAAAACCATGCTTACCAAGGCTTCCATCGGGTAGTTTTCTTTAAAAATGAAATTAGGCTCCCATCAGTCTTAACAACGCTGTTTAGCAGATTTTTTCCCCCCACAAGTATGTATGCGAACATTTGAGAAGGAAATGTGAAAGGATCTGAGTATATTTTATGAATGGATTTGAGGATGGTATGTGAATAGATTTGACATGTTTATGCGAGCTTATTTGAGGTGTATGTATGCAGATGTTTGACATGTGTATGTGAGCGTGTATTTGTATGAGTTAAAAAGGAAGTGGTTTTAAAATAAAATATGGCATTGACCAACAGCCCTAAAGTACAATAGTAAGCCTAACTTAAGCAGTAGCGTTACATAGCATTATACTGTATAATACATACATATTTTTAATGTATATATTTTGTATACTATTATTATTATTGTGTTACAATAACACTTTTCTTCATTGATTTAAAATGCGTGCTTTTAATGTGTAAGTGCTGAAGGGTATGACGTAATGGTCGGCCAATCAGAAGCCGTGTCGTGTATGACGAAAGGGCTAGGCTGGCTCGTCTATCAAGAGCGAGATGCCATTAACCGGATGCGGATGCTGCCGAATAAATGTGCCTTTTGGGCTAAAGCGCAACAATAAAAAATTTACACTATTCACGTGTAAGCATAATCGACATGTGCCTGAGCATGATTGACGTGAACTCGTGAATGCCAGTGATGTGTGCGAGAATGTCATTGACGCGCTCGTGTGAACGCATTTGAGTAGTGTTAATAAGAGTGTTTGAGTGGTGTTAATGAGAGTGTTTGTGTCGTGTTAATGAGAGCAAGACTCCTGCGTATGAGATTGTTCGAGTAGTGGTAATGAGAGTTTTTGAGTAGTCCTTATGAGAGCAAGACTCGTGAATATGAGAGTGAGTAGTGGTAATGAGAGTGTTTGAGTAGTGTTAATGAGAGTGTTTGAGTAGGGTTAATGGGAGCAAGATTCGTGCGAATGAGAGTTTTTGAGGAGTGTCAATGAGAGTGTTTGAGTAGTCCTTATGAGAGCAAGACTCGTGTGAATGAGAATGTTTGAGTTGTGTTTATGAGAACCTCTCAGTAGTTTGTGTGCCTGTGAAAGCATATGACTAGTAAGTTTGAGAGCTAATCCTGAATCATGTCCCGAACGGCCCCTCAGACGGTACACCTCGCCAACCAATCGCAGGGCACATAAAAACAAACAACCATTTAGAATCAGAATGTCCAAAAAACACACAAGGAATTTGTCTCCGGTAATTGGAGCCGCTCTAGTACGACAACAGACAGTCAATTGACAGAGAACACTTTTGAGACATACTGACATTGAGAAAAACAGTCACTGAGTTATCTGATAATGCTGGTCCTTTTTTTTTTTTTTTGACAATTGTGCAAAAAGATGCAGAGTCCTCTGGCACTTGGAGCAGTTCGAATGACTAATATTGCAATAGTCCGGTGCAATGACCATTGAGCAAAGGGCGCCGAGACTTCAAGTGAGTAGTACGATAGTCTGGGACAATCTTGATTGTGCAAATGTTGCAGATACTCCTCAGTCAGTGTGCAAATGGAGCAGATACTACTCTGGCATGAGTGGCCAGTATTGGTCAACAACAGATATGATAGTGCAGCGTGGTGAGACTACTACAGTGAGTTCACAAGTAATATATAATTCGCACTTACATTCACACCTACGCTTAATTTAGAGTTTTCAATCAACCTACCACGCATGTTTTTGGGAAGTGGAGGAAACTGGAGTGCGCAGAGAAAACCCACGCAGGGCACAGGGGAGAACATGCGAACTCCACACAGGCGGGGCCGGGATTTGAACCCCAGCCCCCAGAACTGTGAGGCAGATGTGCTAACCAGTCGTCCACCGTGCCGCCGGACTCACATATTCTCAATTGTAAAATGATCTGTTATTTTTCTCATTAAAATTTGGCTGGAATGGCTAAATGGAATTGCCATTCATTTTAATGGGGAAAGAAGATTTGAGTTACAAACGTGGTCAAGGTACAAATTAAACTTGTATCTCAAGGCAGACTGTACATTACATCAAACAGATATTACACTCAGACCCACGCACTAATTGACGAGTGTAATTCCGTGGCGCAAACAAAGATTGACCGTTTGCTTGTTTGTTGTGTGCGTCAGTCAGTGTGTGGCTGGACTCCATGCTTGTCATATGGCCAGACGATCTTCATGGTGGGTCTGCTGCTTGGATCGCTTGTGGGCGGAGTTCTGGCTGACAGGTACTATTCACACCGCAGCAAAAAGTACTCACGCTCCTAAGGAGAAGTATAAGTACTTCGGGGGAAAAAAAGGCTCTTGTAAAAGTAGAAGTACTCGTGCAACTCCTTTACTTAAAGGTGCAGTGTGTAGTGTTGAAACTACTAGCAAGATTTGAATGTAGCCTCACTGCACTACCCCCACTCCCCTCTTGCTGAATCCACGCCAAGTCACGAGCTGGCTTTGCCGTGGTCCTCTTGTAGCAGCTACTTTGCCTTTTTTCATCACGTCTTGTTCACCGGTAAGTAAAAATAAACCGATGTTGTCCTATTGAATATAAGTGGAAAACTCTTGTGACATTATAGTTAGAAAGTTATAAGCATGAATGTTGCATTTCATCGATTATTAGCCCCATTTAGCAACAAATAGCTTTGATAAAAGCTATAAATATCAATACTCCACATTGTAGTACAGAGGCAATGTCTGTCTGCAATGTGAATGTTTTCGCTTTTGTTGTTGAGAGTTTCCAAGAGGAGAGCACGGCTATTGGTGACCCTGGGTCATTGTTACTAAACCCATTTTTTACAGTAACTTGAAGAACAGCTGAACATACTATTATCCTTGACTTCTGCTTTCAAAACGAGTTATCCATCAAATTGTTGTGTTGTGGGTACGGAAAGTATTCAGAACCCCTTAAATCTTTCACTCTTTTTACATTGCAGCCATTTGCTAAAATCCTTTAAGTTAAATTTTTCCTCATTCATGTACGCACAGCACCCCACAAAAAACAATAATATTTTAGTTTTTTGCAGACTTAAAAAAAGAAAAACTGAAATATCACACAGCCATAAGTATACAGACCCTTTTCTCAGTATTTAGTAGAATCCCTCTTTTGAGCTAATACATCAATTTTTGGGGGGGAATGTTGCAACAAGTTTTTCACACCTGGAATTAGGGATCCTATGCCATTCCTTGCAGACCCTCTTCAGTTCTGTCAGTTTGGATGGTGAACATTGGTGGACAGCCATTTTCAGGTCTCTCCAGAGATGCTCAATTGGGTTTAAGTCAGGGCTCTGGCAGGGTCATTCAAGAGCAGTCATGGACTTGTTCTGAAGCCACTCCTTCGTTATTTTAGCTGTGTGCTGAGGGTCACTGTCTTGTTGGAAGGTGAACCTTCGGCCCAGTCTGAGGTCCTGAGCACTCTGGAGAAGGTTTTAGTTCAGGATATCCATGTAATTGGCCGCATTCATCTTTCCTTCGATTGCATCCAGTCGTCCTATCCCTGCAGCTGCAAAACACCCCCACAGCATGATGCTGCCACCACCATGCTTCACTGTTGGGACTGTATTGGACAGGTGATGAGCAGTGCCTGGTTTTCTCCACACATACCGCTTAGAATTAAGGCCAAAACGTTCTATCTTGGTCTCATCAGACCAGAGAATCTTATTTCTCACCATCTTGGAGTCCTTCAGGTGTTTTTCTTTTTTTTTTCTTTTTTTTTTAAGCAAACTCCAATGCGGGCTTACACGTGTCTTGCACTGAGGAGAGGCTTCCGTCGGGCCACTCTGCTATAAAGCCCCAACTGGTGGAGGGCTGCACTGATGGTTGACTTTCTAGAACTTTCTCCCGTCTCCCGACTGCATCTCTGGAGCTCAGCCACAGTGATCTTTGGGTTCTTCTTTACCTCTCTCACCAAGGCTCTTCTCCCCCGATTGCTCAGTTTGGTCATACAGTCAGCTCTAGGAAGGGTTCTGGTCGTCCCAAATGTCTTCCATTTAAGTATTATGGAGGCCACTGTGCTCTTAGGAACCTTAATGTTGGATTTATCTTACCCAACATTATAAAAAATAGACACAAAAGGAATGAAGACGCTGGTCTCTCTGTCTCATGAGGAGGGCGTATGGGAGATTGTTCAGATTACAGCCTCTCAATACGCTCTAAACAATCTCTCCCGTCGCTCCTGTATTTATTTGAAATAGGGAGGTTTCTAAGTTTACAAGACATAACGTACTAAGCTACAAGACACAACTCACTAAGGGTAGGGTTTCAAGGTGAAAACATGGGACCAACACCTGCCACGTCCCGGCCACGTCCTTCTCTCTGATGATTCCTGCTGAGTCATCTTCTTGAAGGCGAGACATCCTCCTTTCTCAGAATCGTCCATAATACTAATGCAAGCTAAGCAAATTAATGATAACTTCTACAATATATGTAACATTTCCCTCCTGTTTATCATGTATTTGCACAAATTCTCATATCATTTTACAGTCACTTCATTTCGATGTTTTAACTGTAGAATCATTTTTATGAAACAAATACATTTACACTCAGAGTAAACTTCTCATACATGAATGTTGTAGTTTAAACATCGTAATCACCTGGATCAGGAAACAAATCAGGTAAAACAACATCATCATTATCAACATCCAATAAAGGATACATCTGCTCCATACGGTTCCATGTGGATAATTGCTGTGGTGATTAATCTACTGATCGAAGCCCGAACGCATTGGATACAACAACATCCACACAATGTCAGAATGGCTGCATAAACAGCAATTGATATCAATATTGGTGAAATTCGGGTTTTGTATTTACCAAAAACGTCCATCCAGCTGTCCCACAAGGAGTGTTGATTGAGGGTCCGTAGACCATCGATGGCTCTGGTCAAGCTGCCATCTGAAGTAGTATTGTTTGTTCTCCAAACATACCGCAAACACCTCCCTCTCTTGCGAGGAGCATGGCGACAGCTATGCGGTTTTGGAACGTCCTTGAACTGCTCATGCACAGCTTCCAACCCACTCTGAGTCCAGTTTCCTAATCTCTTTACATTGAAGTGGATATAGTTTATCCCATCAACATTTTTATTAATCGTACACCACGAGCATGTGAAGTATTCAAATCCTCCAGCAACTTGGTCAGCTAATTTTGTATTGATTAGCAACCGCACGACGAACAGCTATGGCGTCGATGTATGTTTTATGTTGGATAATTTTGCCTCTGCCAGGATAAATCTCTTTTTTGTCTATGTTCTAGGTTGGACAAAAACATTGGTGCCCTTTAAATTAAATCTTCAACAGGCATAGGGTATACTGACACATGCAATATCAAAGTGATAATAGCGCACAATCCAGATATATCTTTAGGTAATCTATCAAACCGTCTATCATCTCCGCACCACCACCAGATGTCGCTCCGTGATACTGGCATCAAATTTGGTCCGACTTTTAAGGTTACTTTACACTGTGTGTCGTTCTGTGGTCCTAATTTTAATTTTTTTTTCCCCCTTTACTAATCATGTTTATACAAGTAAAATTATTCTGTGCTACTAAAATAGAAAACATTGGTTTGTGTTTATCTGCTTTTGTTACGGGATATATAGGATCCCATGATTTACACCCCTCAGTTGGAACAGTAGCGTTCATTAATGGAATAATACAATCTTGTGATAATTGTGCCGGAACTATGCACAACAAAGGCCTGGGACCCATGCAAACCACACAATCTTTTCTCGTTACATTTGCTGCTTGTTCCATCAATAGTAACCAATTGTTATTTTGTCCTGAAACTCCTGTGACAACAAGGAACCAATCATCAGTAGTTATGTTGTTAACCATTAAAATGTGTCCACCTTTCTTTGAAGTTTTCAATGGCATTTCTGGTTTAACACGGTTCCCATAACACAATGCTACTTGGAAGTGGGGATCTTTTCCGCCAGAATACGCCCACAAGCACATCACTGGGTGACTTGATTTGTATTTCAATATTAAACTATGGGCCGTTTTGCTTATGTTAAACTTCTTTCTATGTTCTTTTGCTGACCAACTGGACCAATCATAATCTGTTTCACCAATGAGGTGTTCCCATCCAAAGCCTATAGTTGCATACCAGTCATATCCAAATCCCCAATTCTGCCCATTCCCTTGAGCATCATTGGTGAGAGCTGCATATGGAATTATGATTAAAGCAGCTTGATTTTGGGGGGCACCAAATATTAAACCGTTTTGCCGCGTTTGGAGGCCATGCCCACAGTTCTGATCATCAGCTGTACTCCTTTTGATACGAGTTAATGATTCCAATTTTTTTTTATTATTGGGTTTGTCATATTAGTCCAATTAGTAGGTGATTTTATATCTAAAAAAATGGTTTTATCATTTAGGGTGGGACGTCCCATGTACCACATAAACAAAACCAACACCATTGTAGCCAAAGTTGCTCCGTAACAACTTATCAAATCTCGTAACCAACGTGGGTGTGCCATTCTGCTGAGTTCTCACTAAAAGGGTTGGTGTCTTTTTTTCTTCACTGACCAGCAAGTGTTTTCAGAATCTACACATCTGCTCCCGCTCCGTTATCAGACTTTTGCTGACCTTCCCTATTTGAGTACTCAGCTGAAATGACCCTTTTACAGTGTGTTAAATGAACCCACGTATTTCTTTCTGCTATTTTTAGGGCTGTTGGAGTTGTCAATAACACTTGATACGGTCCTTCCCACTTCGGTGAATGCCAGTGCTTCTTTTTGATGCTTCGAATTAGGACCCAGTCTCCCGGTCCAACCAACTTGGTTTCCTGCTGGGAAACATGTTTACTTTCAGCAGATTCTTTTAAATTATTTTGTTTCTCGAACAACTTTCTCATGTAATCAGCTAAGTTTGTTTCGTCATCAAGTTCCCATTTTTGTTTAAACAACGGAAGTCTATAAGGTCTTCCAAACAATGTTTCGTATGGTGTTAAACCTGTGGTGCTTGTAATGTTGATGTACATTTTAACGAGGTCAAGACACTGTGTCCATGACCTTCCTGTCTCTTCCATACATTTTTTCAGTCTATTTTTTATTGTCCCATTCACTCTTTCCACGAGACCTGCACTCTGAGGGCGGTAAGCACAATGGTTTTTCAAATTGATGTGGAACATGGTTCCTATTTTAATGATTATTTGATTTACAAAATGAGTCCCATTATCGCTGTGAATGGTTTCAGGTATGCCATATCTTGGAATGATGTCTTTACATAGTGCTTTTGCCACCGTCAGAGCATCAGGTGATTTTGTTGGGAATAATTCGATCCATTCAGAAAATGCATCTATGATAACCAAACAGTACTTCTTTCCTTCACTTTGACTTAATTCGATGTAATCCATGTGAATGCGTTGGAAGGGGTATGTAGGCACTGGGAATTTACCTCTAGTAGGTCGCAATTGCCCTTGCGGATTATGTCGTGCACAGATCATGCATGCTCTACAATAATTCTTTGAATATAAATTGAAACCACCGGTTGTAAAGTGTCGATGTATCTGTGCCACCATCCCTCCTGTTGAGACATGTGACACACCATGGCTCAATATAGCAGCCCATTTAAATAGGTTCTTTGGAAGTATTTGTTTTCCTTCTGTGCTAATGTAAATTTCATTTTGTAGCCTTGAACCTTGTTTTTCCCAATAATCGCGTTCTTGTTGTGGACTCTGTTGTTGCATATCTTTTAGTGTTTGGTCATCTAAGGTTTGTTGTTCAATTTGTTTTATTAAACCCAAAAATGGTTTATATGCTGCTTTTTTTCGCGGTTCTGTCAGCAAATGCATTCCCTCGAGAAATCTTGTCAGTGTCAGATGTATGTGCAACACATTTACAAATTGCCACTTTTCCTGGATGTTGCACTGCCTGTAACAATTGTTTAAGTAATTCAGCATGTGTTACTGGTTTCCCTGTTTACGTAATCATTCCTCTGTCATCCCAATATTGTGCAAACACATGAGCTGTGGAATACGCATATTGGCTATCAGTATAGATTGTAACATCCTTATCTATCATCATTTTGCATGCCTCGGTTAATGCTACTATTTCAGCAGCATGGGCAGAGTAGTGTGACGGTAGTGACTCAGCTTTTAGCACAACAGTATCAGTTACTACTGCGTATCCTGTTTTTATCTTTCCTAGTTCATCTTTTTTCGAAGAACCATCTACTTATAGAACCTGTCCATCATTCAATGGTTGATCTTTCAAATCACTTCTACATTTAGCAGTTTGTTCAGCCAATTGCTGACAATCATGCTGCGTGTCCTCATCAGGTAAGGGTATTAGTGTGGCTGGATTTAAGGTTGTGCATCGCTCAACAGTCAAATGTGGTTGTGACAGCAAGATGGCCATGCAAGATAAATGTCTTGCAGGTGATAAAAACGCCATATTGGTTTGCTATAGGAGAGCAGACACTGTATGTGGGACCTTAAGAGTTAATGTATGAAATAACACAATCGTGGAACTGCTCTCTACTGCCATCGAAGCTGCCACAACTGCTCTGACACAATGCGATAATGCACACGTCACGTTGTCCAGCTTAGTTGAAAAATAAGCTATTGGTCTCAGCTTATCACCATATTGTTGTGTAAGTACGGAGGTCATGTTTACAATGTTTACTTTTACAATCTACCATTTGAATGAATGGTTTTTCATAATTTGGAAGGGCCAGCGCAGTACTGGACACCAAATGTTGTTTAATGTCACAGAAGGCCCTTTCTGCCTCTGTATTCCATTGAACAGGTGATGTCATTTTAAGGTTTGCTTCATACATCAATTTTGACAATGGTGCAATCATTTCTGCATAGTTTGGAATCCATGCTCTACAGTAATTTGTCAGACCTAAAAATGACATCATATGTTTCTTTGTTTGTGGTTTAGGGGCTTTTAAAACTATAGTTTTTCTGTCTTCTAATATAGTCCTTCCTCCTACACTTAGATTATGTCCTAGATATTTGACTTGTTTTTTACACCATTGCAATTTCTTTTTGTTAACTTTATGTCCCTCCTCTGCTAGATGACGCAGTAAGGCCAATGAATCTTTGATGCATGTCTCTCCATCTGGAGATGCCAAAAGCACATCATCGACATATAGTAAAATTTGGCTCCCTCTTGGGGGAGTGAATTTAGACATGCTTGTTATCATTACTTGTGAATAAATGGTTGGACTTTCACAGTAACCTTGTGGTAATCTAGTAAATGTAGATTTGTTTCCCTCAAATGTGAATGCAAACCAAAATTGACTGTTCTTTTCTTTGCTCTCTGTTCTGCTCTTTGTATTACTGCAGAATTTACTGCTTGTAAATCTTGCACCATCCTCCAACCGACTGAAGGTGGGGCCTTTTTCACGGGAAAAATTGGTGTGTTACATGGTGATTCTGGACACTCCACTATAACTCCTGCTTTAATTAGTGCTTTAATTACCGGTTTGATTCCTTCATGTGCATCTGGTTCTAATGGATATTGACGAATCCCTGGCCTATATTCTGTTTTGGGTCTAATTTGTACTGGTAAAGCCCCTTTAATAAGGCCTACATCGAATGGTCCTGTGGACCATAATTTTTGTGGAACTGTTGTCAATATTTGACAACAGTTCCACATTTGGTCTAATCATACAGGATGCATGTGTCTCCCTTCATCACCCTGCATTGCCCAAAATATCGCCTTCCTGATTAGACCAGTTGATGCACTGTATTCCAGTTTGTTTTCTATTTGCTGCCAATCAGTTTTACCTAATGTTCCCATATGTTTCCACTGTGACTCATAATCTTTGCACAGTGAAATATGTGGGACACTTGTATTTTTATGCAGTTCCTTTAATTTGTCCGGTAAAATAATTCCTGCCGTGACTTTTGCTTCATTGTCAGAGCACAGATAATCCACAGTAATGTTATCAGGTGTCGCATGTCGTAACTTGTTTTCATATACTGGGTCTGGTCCCGGCGTGTTTTTGTACCACAGTGTTATATGCAGCTCATCACTTTTTTTTTATTATCTTCTATTTGTGTAATAAGCTGCAAGGCTGCAGACAACAGGGCCTCTCCCATGTTTAACGGTGGTTTGTCTGGGATATCGATTGTGTAGTAGAATGTATTCTCTCTGCTTTTCAGTGTCATATAGAGGTCGTCTCTTTTTAATTCATGTTTTCGTTTCACTACAATATTTCCATTTGATGATGGAATGAGTACAAGTCCTAGTTGGAATAAGCCATCTCTTCCCAACAAATTCACAGGGCTTTCCGGGACTTCGGAAATTGGCATTCTACAAGTTTTCCCCTGTGGGTCTCTAATCCACACAGGCTCAAGTTCCATGGCAAAAGTAATTTGCCCATTTGCAGATCTAACTATTGCCTTATGTCCCGATAGTTTGGAACCTGGAATCTTTTCCCGACATCCAGTTCTACATGCTCCTGTATCGCAAAGAAATTTCATTTCTTTTCCATTTACTGTTAAGGTTATTTCAGGTTTTTCAGTGTCCAAACTTAGAATGTCCTGTAAATTGAAATCCACTTCCTCATTCTCTGTAATGTTTACAGAAGAGGATTTGTTGCGTTGGGAAGCAGGCTGGCTTAGTCATGCGGTTGTTTGACCGTAGTCTTTGTTATTTTTCTTAGGGCAGTTACGTGCGATGTGGCCTTGATCTTCACAGCACCAACAGATGGTATCATCATACCAATTTCGACCATATCTTACTCTCCCACGGCCTCTGCCGTGTCCTCTAAAATGATCTCTCTCTCTGCCTTGATAGTAAATTTCTGCTCCTTCGTTGAGGAAGACATCTATCTTCTTTTTTTTTTTTTGTCTTAACATTCTTTCTGCGTGGAGGGCATGATTAATATATTCCCCCAGAGCGCCAGTTGCTAGGTTTATCCAATGTTTATCGACCCATTTGTTAATGTGTTCTCTCGAATTCGCATGTAAAGCATTTTTCAACTGTTTTTGATAAGGGCCCTGAGGATTGGCATCCTCAATCAATCCGCTGTTTGCTTTAAAACAAGCGGTCATTCTAATCCTGTATTCTTCAAAAAGTTCATCGTCTTTTTGTTTCACCCTACTAATTTCAGTGTAATTCGCCCTTTTGCGGAACCTGGTTATGTTTCTCCCTATCAAGGCTCTAACTCGATGTTGTAATTCTCTGTCATTATGTGGCATTATAACACCATGGTGTTTTGGATCCCAATCTCCTCGGCAAAGATGCCAATCGGGCCCCATCGCAGTCATCCAAATTTGTTGAGTTTCTGCTCCATTTAAATGATAGGAATGTCTAAGATTTTCCATGTCCTCAACAAACTGGACAATGTCTACTTTTTAGGGTGTGAGGCCGGCTACGGCCTTTTTCACATCCTCATTAGTCCACGTTCTATAGACCAAAATAGTTTCTTTGTGGTCCTCTTGTACATTTGGATTTGCCACCTCAATCATAGGATATAAGTCCATGTCACCATCGTTTGAGGTTACATTTCTTATTTTGGGAATGGGAGAAAATGTTTCCCCCATAGTTTTAGACCAATTCATTTGTACTCCTCCTGATCGTAAAACTCGTTGAGTTTCTGACTCACAAGTTGGAGGAAATTCCTGAGGTGGCAAAACCGGGTACAAGGGTGCTGATGCTTTTGTCTCATCATTTTTTTCACAGTTTTTCAACCATCTTCGTTTTGTCAGTTCTTATCATTGGTCCTGTCTCGTCATCTTCCTGTCTTTGGAACAATATATTTTTATCCCTGCCTGTTTGCTCTTTTTTTTTCATTTGTTAAGTATTTCTTTTTCTCCTCTCCTCTTTCTCTTTTAGACGCCATGTTTAGCCAACAAAGTAAGTCGTCAAATCCATCTTTTTCCATTTGTGATATATTATTTTTGTGTCGACACTTTATTTCGTTTCGAAGTTGAACTAATTTTTGAGAATTTAGCTGGCCAGCGAAACCGTATTTGGTTATCCACGTGTTTAAATGTTTTATTTTGGAAGGGTTTTGAAGTTGTACATATTTCCAATCTTTACACGTAAGGCTTTCTCTTGGATCCGTTTTACTGTTAATGTTTCCCATTTTTGTGAATTTGGAAGTCAGTTTATTCACACCTAGAGTGACCTAATACTGACTTTATTCAAAAAATGACCGGGTGACAATGAATGTCTGAGTTATGGTAACCCTCAACCTTCTATCCCAAATGGGGTGGAGGATTCTTTGCTTCTGCTTCCAAACTCAGTTGTCACTTACAATCCAGTCTTATACATTCATACTTTTACACATACACACGATATTAGTAACGTTTTAACAAACACACGAAAACATGGAAACACGGAAACACAAAAACACGGAATTTAAGTACGTACAGGACTCCGCCGTCCCTTTTTTAATTTTATTAAACACGGAATTTAAGTACGTACAGGACTCCGCCGTCCCCGCGGAATTTGTCGGACTCCGCCGTCCCCTATTTACTTGCCAGTGACTAGTATTACACAAGGTTTATTCCGCCGCAGACTTTTTCGTCGCGCAATTCACTCACTCTTAAAAAAATAAAAAATGTCCCTAAAAATTTTTTAAATTTAACTCACCAAAGTCGTCTTCAATCCTGTGGATTGTCGTCAACCTTCAGATCCCAGTTGAGAAGAACGAAGACCAGTCCCGGAAAGGGTCTCAATTGCCGTGGCCACGGTCTCTTAACTGGATGTCGGCTCCACAACTGGAATCCTCGGGTGTGTTGACATCCGGCTCGAAGGACCAATTTAATGTTGGATTTATCTTACCCAACATTATAATAAATAGACACAAAAGGAATGAAGACGCTTGTTTCTTTTTCTCATGAGGAGGGCGCATGGGAGATTGTTCAGGTTACAGCCTCTCAACACGCTCTAAACAATCTCCCCCGTCGCTCCTACATTTATTTGAAAATAGGAGGGTTTTACAAGACATAATGTTCTAAGCACTAAGACACAACACAAAACATGGGACCAGACCAACACCTGTCACGTCCCAGACCACATCCGATCACGTCCTTGGTCAAGGCGCCCTTCCATCGGATGATGCTGACTCATCTTCTTGAAGGCGAGACATCTTTCTTTCTAAAATTTGTCCATAATACTAATGCAAGCTAAGCAAATAAATGATAACTTCTAAAATATATCTAACAGGTGACATTCCACGTCGCTAGAGCCAGCTTCTGTAGCCGGAGATCGGATCGCCAAGGTCCCTGCCGTCGGCCACCGTCCAGCTCGCACTGTACCCGACCACTATGGCCCCTCCCACAGGTGGTGAGCCCATGGGAAGGGGGACCCACGTTACGCTTTCGGGCTGTGCCCGGCCGGGTGAATGCCCGGCCACCAGGTGCTCGCCTTCCAGCCGCACCTCCAGGCCTGGCTCCAGAGGGGGGCCCCGGTGACAACTTAGCTCCGAGGATCATTGGACACACAAACCCCTCCAGCACGATAAGGTGACGGCTTCCGGGAGGGGGAAATGGACAGCACCCGAGTTAAATATATGAGTGTCGCAGCAGAGGGTCTGAATACTTATGGCTGTGTGACATTTCAGTTTTTCTTTTTTAACTAATCTGCAAAAATGTCTACAATTCCATGTTTTTTCTGTCAATATGGGGTGCTGTGTGTAAATTAATGAGGAAACAAATTAAACATTATTTTAGCAAATGGCTGCAATATAGCAAAGAGTGAAATTTTTAAGAGGGTCTGAATACTTTACCGTACCCACTGTATGTGCACAAGAATTAAAACAGAAAAAAATGGAACCGTATTTATTAATTCATTTTTGCTGGTGGGATGAGTATGAGGGATTTTTTTTTTAAATACTTGTTTAAACGGCTTTTATCTGCCGACATCAGAAAGAATAGATGAAATATTTGTGACAATGGAAAGCCAGTTTCACAAACACAAAATCTAATCACCATGTCCTGCTTTACAGGAGAGTTCACAGACTGACTTTAGAGTAATCACAGATTGTGACATGACCCTAGCTCCATGTTTTGAAGTCCACCAAGAAACATCTGGGAAAGCTTCTCTGACTCTTCAGCCCCTGATCAACAGAATGGTGTCTGCCATAACTGCAGACACATGACAAACCTCATGGACACCATTTTGAACGAGGGAGTTTTATGCAGAGGCAGACGAATGTGGAATGACATCCGGACAAGTCCTTTGTGACCCTGAAGAGAACAACAGACAATTCTGTTAAGGCCACCTATCGCCAATATGTAATGTGGAAAATTCCCATGGACATTGTAGAGGATTCAGGCAAAGCAGACGAGGAACCACATTTAATATTTTCAAAGCATTGCTCAACTAGACGTGTATGTTATACTATACTTCATAAATATTTATACATCCATTTGGATCTTATTTTTCAAATGTATTTCCAGGAATGTCTGAACATTTACCTCTACCATTTTGAAATTGTTCAATTGTTACAAATAAAGAACTGAAAATGAATGGTTTCTTCTTCACAATTGCCACTCAGAAATCAGAGTTACATTTCGTATCTCCTTCCAGTTCATAAACATCAGTGCCCTATATAATGCTTGTTCATGGATTGTATATTTAAAAGCAGAAATATGAAACCTATTATGAGTATTTAAACATTTGATTTAAAACCTGTATCCGTGGTTCAATGACGTCATTCAAAGAGGTTTGTTCGGTATCCTCTCCAACCTAGTGAAACATAGTTTGGAACAGTTTGTGGCTTTCAGACATGCCCCGAGTGAGCTTCGTTCACTTTTTCTTTGTCTCGTCATAAAGTTGACGCACATTTCTGTCACTAAAATAAGAATGGGATTAACCGATGTACCTGAAGTGAGAGGAAGTTGCCCGGATCTTTGATATTTGCGTGACATTCAGTTCTCACACGCTCGTACTTGGCCTCATAACTACATTTTCGACTATATCACGTGTAGTGTGTGGAGGACAATTTCGGAAGTCTGTAGAAAAACTCACGGCTGGATTTGTTGTCACTACGGATGTATATGCAATGACAGCAATAACGGCGCTTGATTCTAAATTTCGCTTACTGTCTGTGTTAGGGACCAACTACACATTACACATCCCAGGGTGGAAAATGTGTAACAAATCACCATATATCACATAGATGTTCTTGTTTTTTCATTCTGTTTACTGTAGTAGTTGGCAATGGGAGTCCACTACTTACTACATGTCAAACTTTGCTGCTATCGTGCATTTTGGTTAAACTGTGTGCTATGAATTATCAAAAATATTCACCAAAAATCAATAAAAACACCTTTTCTCATTCGGATTCCTATAGTAGGTGGCAATGGGATATCAGCAAAGTTTGACCTGTAGTAAGTAGTGACTCCCACTGCCTTGCATTGTTGGAGTGTGCTGTTCGGTTATTCGCAACGCCGCTCTGACTGAGGAGACATAGCGGCCGGATGTTTACGGGCAGAACTGACACATTCAATATGGCGGAGGAACTGATGTATTCCTGCAAATGGCCAACATGATCATTCGTAAATTCAAAGACAATTGAGCACGCTCTGCCTCTCTGATCACTTGATTCACAGAACGCAGTGAGAGCGTCAGATTGAATTTCCGAACGTACCCAAAGTCATTCCGACATAGCAGCTATGGCTTGTCATGATACTAGCTACTCTATGGGAGCGTTTGCGAAACGTCCTCGTGATGTAATTCTGGCGCATGCGCGTTAATATAGGTTGGTGGACGTCCCATTCACCTCCACATAATTTTGGCTACGAAACCTGTTTTCATGGCTTTTTATCGCAGTATGCAGGTTTGGGCCAACTGATGCCAAGCAAAGCTATGCAGCAAAGCTTCTGTACCATGGCAGCAAACAGAATTAGTCTTAAATACCAAGTTACGCACAAATGTGGCCCAAATCCACCCACCTGCACTGACTGAGGGGATATATTTGATTGACAACTTTTAATTTAGGCCTATACAAAAGATTTAATGAAAGTCTACAAGTCTCTCGATGTATAGAAGTGTCAATCATTCAATTGTTGTATGCAAAATGTTCAGATGGCGAAACCTCTCTCCATACTGTTGGAGATTTTGCGCCAACTGCTTGCTACTCAGGGCCCGAGGCCCAAATTAATAAACCTTTGCCCAACTCACCGTTGCGTGTTCGGTTTTCTCTGAAAGGGTCACTAATTAAGAAACTCACACAAGATTGCAATTTGTTCTCTCGTTTTTTTTCTCAGAGTTCAGCCAAAGTATACAGAGTCACAGAGTTCTGGGCTGTTTTCTCTCTCTCCCTGTCGCCGACTTCTCACCTGTGTCGCAGGTGTTCTCTGATGGCGCCATCCTGGGAAAAACAAACCACACAAGCACAGCTCTAGTTTTAAGCAAGCAGTACTAAGTAAAAAATATATGGACAATATAACAATGCATAATCTGTATTTGCATATTATAAGACTCATATCCATTTGTAATTTGTATACAATAGTAGGCCTACTTAAGAGGTAAAATATCACCAACGGTAATTGTAGCGTATATGGGGTTAAATAAAAAATGTAATTCATTTGGAAAACGATACAAAGGAATCTTCTGGCATAAATGCACGTACACGAGAAAATGATTGACAGACTCCCGGTCCACGCCTCCAGTCTGCGCAGTGTCTAATTGGACGGTTCTCTCCATCGTAGAGACTTTCTAAATTAATCATGAAAATTAAATTGCAGGCATTAGGTGAGGCTGGAGAGAGATGAGTTTTCAAAAGATCATTGAAATAATATTTTACTGTTTGCAGTGAGTTTGAACATATGTGACAAAAAGTGTTGTGGGTTTTTTTCTCCCCTAACTGCTGACTTCACCTTTAAGTCAGTGGTTCTCAAACTTTTGGCATCAACTACCACCTCAAAAATACTTAGCTTTCCAATTAGCACCATAATTATGGAAGTACGGTATCTCTGCCATCAGATTCTGAATTTAAATTACTAACGCAGAATCTTTTTTTACCATCAAAATATTCAAAGCTTAAAAAATACAAACATTTCTAAATTTTAGGCGCAAATAAGACAAACGAATAAAAACCAAACACAAAAAATAAATCATTTTAGGAGGGAAACGCTTAATTACGGCTGAATTTGCAGCTGAATGTTGAATTACCATCTGAATAAGTTTCTTTTTTTAAAAACTGAAAAGTGTACATGATTTTATGAAATGAATGAAAAATTCAGTGTTAGTAATTCATAGTGTTGTCACACTTAAGACCGGTCTTGGGCTCGAGATCGGTCTTGTCTTGTTCTCGTTGAGTTCTGATTTCAGGCAAGTCTTGGTCTCTGATGGTGTGGTCTTGAGCACAACACTAGTAATTCAAATCCAGAATTTGATGGCACAGATATACTTGCATACATAATAAGCAACATTCAAATACAGTAACACAGTAAACCGAAGTGTTCATCAAAAACCGAGAAAGTGTTTCTTTCCTATACCCCATTTGTACCCCAGAAAGCCCATTTACCCATTCCTACAACGTATCTCCAGTTTCATTGTAAACCACTATAACATTATGCTCAATTTGAACGTTAAAACCAGCAGTTCAAACAAAATTGTACTGAAATGTTTTTTTTAAACAAAAAAACAAAGTCTGCTTAAAAATACAATACAACTGAACCGTAATTATAAACCACACTTGGAGAATCACTGACTTAAGTTCAAGTAAAAAAGTAAAGACGATGAAATGTACTTGAGTACAAAAATCAAAATGTATATCCAGAGGTGTCAAAAGTACATACATTGTGTACTTAAGTACAAGGACAGATACTTGTGTGAAAATAGAGTGGTAAAAGTAGAAGGACCATCGATTGGATTCCTTTGGTGGGAAGGCGAGACTGTCGACGTGAGCTGATGGTGGCTGGATGTTTGAAAGTATGCTAGCGCCATCTAGTCTGGGAGTCTGAAGTGCACGCTAACCTCCATTTTTCTTTTCTCGTATCGTTTGAGACTGCTCGTATCTTGAAAGACTTGTAAGTCAAGGCACTTGTATCGCAAGGCAACAATTTATTTCTATTTCGTTACTTAGACATTACACGTTTGTGTTTACGTGCGCAGGTATGGCAAGCGTCCGCTGCTGCTGGTGTGCTTGTCGGTGCAGGCGGCATGCGGCCTGGTGCCTGCTGTCCTCCCGCAGCCGTTCGTCTTCCTCGCCGTTCGCTGCCTGACAGGCGTTTGCTGCTCCTGTATCAACAGCTGCTCCTTCAGTCTAGGTAAAAAAAAATAATAATAATAATTAAAAAAGCATTCCTGACTAATAAGACAATATAGCGCCCTACTAACACGAGTGCCCTGCGATTGGCTGGCGACCAGTTCAGGGTGTACCCTGCCTCTTGCCCACAGTCAGCTGGGATAGGCTCCAGCACGCCCGCGACCCTAGTGAGGAGAAACAGTATGGAGAATGGAGGGCACGAGCACGGGCAGTTTCAGATAGGCGATATGGGAATTAACCACATATTTGTTCTTTCGATAAATAATAAACTGATAACAAAACGTGATGCAATGTAAATACATGTGGAATGAGCATGTGGAAAACAAGATACCATGTTGACCTAATGACAATATCACATCATATGACAACCCAGATAAGTGAATGTTCCATAAAAAAGTCATTATAAAAATGAAACTGTTCAAAAGGCAATGTTCTTTTATGTGTTCTAAAATATAACTGAGACAAGGTGACGCTTCAATGTCCATCCATCCATCCATCCATTCATCCATCCCTTTTCCATACCACTTATCCTCACTAGGGTCGTGGGCGTGCTGGAGCCTATCCCAGCTGACTGTGGGCAAGAGGCGGGGTACACCCTGATCTAGTTGCCAGCCAATCGCAGGGCACATATGAGCAAACAACCATTCACACTCACGTTCACACCTACAGGCAATTTAGAGACTTCAATTAGTACACAGTTTTGTCTCACGAGTAATATGGAGTTGTTTTATAATGGCGCACTTGAAGAACAACTAGTCTGCATATTCCTTGTTCATGTTGTGAAAATCCGCACGATAGGAAGGCAATCTAAAAAAAATATATACTGTAGTTCAAGACTTAAAATACACCTTCCACATCTTTTAAATGCATTTTAACACACTTATTAAACACTCTGTAACACAAACTTGTAAGCCTAAAATGTAAAGAAAACATGGCATAATAATGGAATAACCTTTTTAAACAGCAAAACACACAGCGTTTTTACACCAAGTACCACCGAAAAAAAACCTGGCTCTCCAAGTCTCGCCATAACTACCAACATTAAAATAGAGTACCGTAGTAGGCCTAAGTGCTCATAAAATAAACAAAAAAAAAAGCAGATTCAATAGCAGGAGTATTTACTATGATTGTAAGCCATTGGAATATTATGTTTAGTTGAAGATTAACACTGCACTTAAATATAGGAAATAAAAAAAGGTAAATAATGTAAGTAATGTAAATAATAATTTAATGAAAGTGTAATAAGTTAAATAAAAAAATTACCTAAATAAAAACCTTTAAAACCTTTAAGACACTCTAACATTTATGCACGGTTTGAACATTTATTTACGTTATTTTGACTTTCCATTTTCACTAGAGGTAGCACTTTGAGTTAAAATAGACCTCCCACGTACATTGAAACTTATTTAAACACTTTTAAAATATATTTCATTGCAAAAAAATAGATATAAACAAAAAAACAGAAACGGTGTATATATATATATATATATATATATATATATATAGATAGATATCCATCCATCCATTTTCTGAGCCGCCTCTCCTCACTCGGGTCGTGGGCGTGCTGGAGCCTATCCCAGCTGTCATTTGGCAGGAGGCGGGGTACACCCTGAACTGGTTGCCAGCCAATCGGAGGGCACATACAAACAACTTGCACTCACATGCAAACCTACGGGCAATTTAGAGTTGTCAATTAACCTACCATGCATGTTTTTGGGATGTGGGAGGAAACCGGAGTGCCTGGAGAAAACCCACGCAGGCACGGGGAGAACATGCAAACTCCACACAGGCGGGGCCGGGGATCGAACCCCGTACCTCAGAACTGTGAGGCAAGTGTCGGGAAGTCGAATCTCAGATTTAGCAGGAGCAGTGTGGTTTTCGTCCTGGCCGTGGAACAGTGGGACCAGCTCTACACCCTCGGCAGGGTCCTCGAGGGTGCGTGGGAGTTCGCCCAACCAGTCTACATGTGTTTTGTGGACTTGGACTAGGCGTTCGACCGTGTCCCTCGGAGAGTCCTGTGGGGGGTGCTTCGGGGGTATCGGGTACCGAACCCCCTGATACGGGCTGTTCGGTCCCTGTATGACCGGTGTCAGAGCTTGCTCCGCATTGCCGGCAGTAAGTCGGACTAGTTTCCAGTGAGGGTTGGACTCCGCTAAGGCTGCCCTTTGCCACCGATTCTGTTCCTAACTTTTATGGACAGAATTTCAAGGCCCAGCCGAGGCGTAGCGGGGGTCCGGTTTGGTGGCCTTAGTATTGCATCTCTGCTTTATGCAGATGATGTGCTTCTGTTGGCTTCATCAAGCCGTGATCTCCAACTCTCACTGGAGCGGTTCGCAGCCGAGTGTGAACCGGCTGGGATGAGAATCAGCACCTCCAAATCTGAGACCATGGTCCTCAGTTGGAAAAGGGTGGCGTGCCCTCTCCAGGTCGGGGAGGAAATCCTGCCCCAAGGGGAGGAGTTAAAGTATCTTGGGGTCTTGTTCACGAGTGAGGGAAGAATGGAACGGGAGATCGACAGGCGGATCGATGCAGCGTCCGCAGTGATCCGGACTTTGTATCGGTCCGTTGTGGTGAAGAAGGAGCTAAGCCGAAAGGCAAAGCTCTCGATTTACCGGTCGGTCTACATTCCTACCCTCACCTATGGTCACGAACTTTGGGTCGTGACTGAAAGAACAAGATACAAGCGGCCGAAATGAGTTTCCTCCGCAGGGTGTCCGGGCTCTCCCTTAGAGAGAGGGTGAGAAGCTCGGTCATCCGGGAGGGTCTCAGAGTAGAGCCGCTGCTCCTCCGCATCGAGAGGAGCCAGATGAGGTGGCTGGGGCATCTGATTCGGATGCCTCCCGGACGCCTCCCCGGTGAGGTGTTCCGGGCACGTCCCACCGGGAGGAGACCCCGGGGACGACCCAGGACAGGCTGGAGAGACTGCGTCTCTCGGCTTGCCTGGGAACGCCTCGGGATCCCCCCGGAAGAGCTGGATGAAGTGGCTGGGGAGAGAGAAGTTTGGGCGTCCCTGCTAAAGCTACTGCCCCCGTGACCCAACCTTGGATAAGAAAATGGATGGATGGATGGATGGATGGATGTAATAAACACATTAAAAACAGTGTTAAGTAGTGTTGAAGATTAGAATAAAAATAAAAGTACAATAAGGTCTAGTAAAAGAAGTAATTGGTATTGGAGACTTTGTTGAGTTCAGGATTGCATTTGGAATAAATGGTTGCTTTGAAACGACCTTCAGCCAGAGGAGCTTTGTAGCACCTTCCAGACCTCAGAAGCTGAAACTGACAGGAAAGAGGATACCAGCTGTCTGCCAGGATTTTCTGAGCTTTCTGCCTCATCCTGTTAGTGCAAATGTGGGCCAGAGGTTTTGGTGGTTTTCCCACCATTTTACCTGGCATTTTAACAATTTTGTTACGCTTGACCTCACACCTGTGACGCAAGTGACCAAACCAAGCACAGAGGTGAAATGTGAAAACACTTTCAATATGTGCAGAATACACAAGCTCTAAAATCTGCACACTAACACTATGACAGCTTGGTCTTCTAAGAAGACTGAGTTGCAGTGAGCATTAAAAAAAAAAAATGTAATCTGTATTTTGAGTGAAGCTCAAGTGACTGTCAAAGACTGTACCAAGATATGTGAAAGTTTGCACAGTTTCAACAAGATGGCCATCTAGTGTTTTTTTTTGTAAATGATAAGCTGCTTTGTTTTAGACACGTTGATTTCTAGGTTCTAGGACAACAAGGTTCTCGTTCCGCTTTCGATAAGCACATCCTCTGCTTGGGCGTTGCAGCTGTGGAGTGGACCGCCCCCTCCTCCCGCCTCTGGCCGCCCCTCTTTTTGGGCTTCTGCTTCAGTCTTGGGACAATGGGCGGCGCTTTGCTGGCCTGGCTTAGTCCCACCTGGACGCAGCTTCACCTGTCTCTGGCTCTGCCTCAGTTCATCTGCCTGCCGCTCTACCGGTCTGTTCTCGCCTCCCTATGTGTCTGTATTAGGGCCCCACTGATATGGATTTTTTCTTTTGGGAGACTGTCCAGTCCGATGTTTGGCAGAAAAAAATTCAGATAACCAATTAATCAGCCGATTAATTTAAAAAATATATATAATGAATAAAATAACTTATTTTTTGGTCCCTAACATTACAACAACAAATATGTGAAGGCTGAACATTTGCCTGTTTTACAATTCCTTGTCTTTTAGTATTTAACTTTACAACAAAGGAATTTTCAAGTGCAAAAAAATCGATCCATCCATTTTCTGGACCGCTTATCCTCACTAGGGTCACAGGCTGCTGGAGCCTATCCCTGCTATCTTCGGGCGGGAGGCGGGGTACACCCTGAACCGGTTCTCCAGCCAATCCCATGCCGGCGTGCAAAAAACATAAAAAATAAAAAATTAAAAGAAATCATGAACTGATGAATTTATATTTAGGCCATAAATGTATGCAGGTGTAGCCTATATGGGGGTTAAATGAAAATGTAATTACTTTGGAAAAGAATTAAGCCGGAAGTGATGCCTGCGTTACTTCCAGTTTAGCGTGATTTTAAGTTTCAGTGTTATAAATCATATAACACAAAATAGAAATCATTTTGTCTCGTAAAGGGCGCCACCTCCTTTTTTAGATGTATAAAACTTCAGGACAAAGTGACGACAAACCTTTTATCAGTCTCGTAATTTGAAGGTTGCTACATGAATTAGATAAGAGTTCTCGATAACCAGAGGTCTTTTGTAGAACCCGAACACACACAAATGATACAGGTAGGGAATTTTTATAGCACATTTAATGGGATCTAACATGGAAATCTACAGGGAAACAATGCAGGAAAAAACAAAACAAAAAAAAAAGTTCAGATGAACATTGGCAAAGGAGACTGAGTTGTGATATGAGCGTGGAATGCACGTGTAGTGACAATGCAGAGAGTTGGGGGTTCCTGTTCTCGTTAATTTAAACCCTAATATGCACTAATCTGTACTATTAGTAGACTGCAAATTGGATTTAGTGCATGGAACACAATTTAGGCAGGCTGGTTGAGCTCCCGAATGTTTGGCCGGTCCCGTCCACACAGGGGAACAGGTGGATTTGGCGGAAATATATATTTTGATATAGTTCCCCCACTCTGAAGTTTAAGATCATCCAAAAAAGAAAAAAAAAATATCAGACAAATATAACCCAAGTGAACTTAAAATTCAGTTTTCAAATTGGGATTCCAATGAGTCTTTTCCCCCTCTTGTTTGAATTCAGCAAAAATTGAGGGTTTTCGAGTATGAACAGCCTTTTTAAGGTCATGCCACTGCATTTCAATCAAATTCAAGTCTGAACTTTGACTAGGCCACTTCAAAACCTTCATTTTGTTTTTTTAAGCCATTCAGAAGTGGACTCTATGGGTGGAATGCACCCCTATGGGTGGCACAAGTCAGTGCAAACTGTAGGCCGGTCCCAAGCCCGGATAAATGCAGAGGGTTGCGTCAGGAAGGGCATCCGGCTTAAAACCTTGCCAAACAAATATGAGCCGAAGTAAAACAGAATATATGTGCATGAATGAGAGGGCTGGTGGGGGAAGAATGAGGCTACAGGGAGAAGCGATAGCAAGGGTGGAGGACTTTAAATACTTGGGGTCAACCGTCCAGAGCAATGGTGAGTGTGGTCAGGAAGTGAAGAAACGGGTCCAAGCAGGTTGGAACGGGTGGATGAACGTGTCAGGTGTGTTATGTGACAGAAGAGTCTCTGCTAGGATGAAGGGCAAAGTTTATAAAACAGTAGTGAGGCCAGCCATGATGTACGGATTAGAGACAGTGGCACTGAAGAGACAACAGGAAGAAGAGCTGGAGGCGGCGGAAATGAAGATGTTGAGGTTCGCTCTCGGAGTGACCGAGTTGGTTAAAATTAGAAATGAGCTCATCAGAGGGACAGCCGAGGTTCGATGTTTTGGAGACAAAGTTAGAGAGCGCAGACTTCAATGGTTTGGACAAGTCCAGAGGAGAAATAGTGAGTATATTGGAAGAAGGATGATGAGGATGGAGCTGCCAGGCAAGAGAGCTCGAGGAAGACCAAAGTGAGTCGTGAGGGAAGACATGATGGCAGTTGGTGTTCGAGAGGAGGATGCAGGAGATAGGCTTACACGGAAAAGGATGACGCGCTAACGGGACAAGCCGAAAGGAAAAGAAGAAGAAGTGGACTCGCTGGTGTGTTTTGGATCGTTATCCCGCTGAGACCCAAGTGCGCTTCAGTCTGAGGTCACCAACTGATGGCTGAAGATTCTCCTTCAGGATTTTCTGTGAAAGAGCAGAATTCACGGTTCCATCAATCAGAGCAAGTTGTCCAGGTCCTGAAGAAGCAAGGCAACCCGAGAGCATCACACTAACACCAGCATGTTAAAGTGTTGGTATGATATTCGTTTTCTGAAATGCTGTGTTACATTTATGGCAGATGCCAGACACAGACATTCCAAAAAGATCAACTTTAATCTCGTCACTCCATATAATATTCTCCCCAAATTATTGGGAATAATATAAATGTTTTTTTGGAAAGAGTGAGGCGAGCCTTCAGAATTCATGGTTCCATCAATCACAGCACGTTGTCCAGGTCCTGAAGGAGCAAAAACAGCCGAAGACCATCACACTACCACCACCATGTTTGACGGTTGGTTCGATGCTCTTTTTCTGAAATGCTGTACTACATTTACGCCAGATGTCACGAGACTCACACCTTCCAAAAAAATCAACTTTCATCCTGTCAGTCCATTTAATATTCTCCCAAAAGTCTTGGGAATCATTCAGTTGTTGTACTTTTGTAAAAGTAAGACGAGCCTTGATGTTCTTTTTGGTCAGCAGTATTTCTTTTTTTGCCTTGGAACTCTGCCATGGATGCCGTTTTTGCCCAGTCTCTTCTTTATTGTTGTGTCATGAACACTGACCTTAACTGAGGCAACGGAGGCCTGCAGTTCTTTAAAAGTTGTCCTGGGTTTCTTTCTGGCGTTGATGTGCCCTTGAGGTAATCTTTGTAGGCCAGCCACTCCTGGGAAGGTTCCCCACTGTTGCATAATTTCTCCATTTGAGGTTAATGCCTCTCCCAATGGTTCGCTGGAATCCTAAAGCTTTAGAAATGGCTTTTGTAACCCTTTCCAGACTGATAGATGCCAATTACTGTTCTGTAATTTCTTTGGATCATGTCATTTTGTTGCAGCTTTTTTTGATTTGCAGTCTGACTTGATTTCATCAGGACAGATTCTACTGAAGCAATTTCTTGATTGGACAGGTCTGGAGGTTATCATGCTTGGGGGTGATCAGTGAAAATTAACCAAAAATTGTGATTAGCAATGAATGAATTTATGATTTAATGAGGGCGTAATTACTTTTTCAGACAGGCTTTTTCCTAATAAATCACCATTTAAAAGCAGCATTTTAAGTTCACTTGGGTTATATTTGTCTGCCATTTACGTTTGTTTGGTGATCTTAAACATGAAAGTGGGGAAACTATGTAAAAATATTAGAATTTGAGAAGGGGGACAATACTTTTTCACGGCAGTGTACACAGAGAGAGAGAGTTAAACTAAAACAGGAGTCAATTTTTTTTCTTAGTCATTTTTAAAGTTTGCCAGAAACAAAGTTTCTCTTCAAGAAATGTATGTATCCACAGTGACGCAAACACTAAAACTTACCCAAAACTTGGTATTGATGCTTGTTTGTATGTCATTATTCTTGTCTTGTTGTAGTAATGTGATACGTTGTGTTAAAACAAAACCAAAAATCTGCAAAAATGTTCGCAGATTTGAAAAGGGCTACTATCGGCCAGTAAAATTGGTCACTCGATTAATCGGTCGGGCCCTAGCTTGTATGCTGTCTGTCCACCTGCACTGTCTTTCTGTCCTGTTCTGTTCTCAGGTGTACAGTATTTCTGTTTGTCCACACAGTTCCATTCCAGAGTCTCCGAGCTGGTTGGTGTTAATGGAGAGAATGGATGTTCTGTACCACTACTGTAGCAGAAGTGAGGCAGACAAGCAGTGTGTGGACTTGGTATGCAGACACTAACACACACACACACACACAAATATTCTGCAGTTTGAATAATCCACTTGTCTGCGTGTGTTTGTGTGTGTGTGTAGCTTCTGAGCTCAAACAGGCTGGAGAAGCAGAAAGTTGCCGCGGCACCGAAAGAGCAACCACCAAATGACTTTCCCCTTAGACATCCAATTATCCTACTGCGGCTGTCAATCATGAGCTATCTGGGGTAACCAATTGTTCTTCTACAGTGAACCGCCACACGTTCCCATTTTCTTTGTCTTTTTTGTGCACTTTTTGTAATGGTGTCCTCGCTAGGGTTGCGGGCGTGCTAGAGCCTTTCCCAGCTATTTTTGCGTGAGAGGCAGGGTACACCCTGAACTGGTCGCCAGCCAATTGCAGGGCACATATAAACAACCAACCATTCACATTCACTTTCACAAGATGACGCCATAGACCTGGCTAATTGGTGTCCAAGCCCTGCTGGGAATAGCTCTGAATAATTGAGCCTCCTCCTCAAAAGGGATCTGTTAGTCGCTAAAGATGTCACAAGATAGCAGCAGAGCACTTCAAACAGAGCCTGATATGCTGTTTGGATTGATGTATTTACTGTGGTCTGTAACAATGCAGCCAAAGAATAAGCAAAGCATCAACACCATGCGTCTAGCATTAACACAATCGTGCACCCATGCTACATTGACGACTGTATTCGGTAATTTAATATTTCAACACAAACAAAGCACTTTCACATAAGGCTCACGAAACACTAGCACGAATGCGGCCTAGCACTTTACATACGCAAGTGGTATTAAGTCATTAAACTCAACTTTTGGCATTTGCCTACAATAAGAAATGTTCGGGAATACAGGACACATTGTAACAGCTATTAGCAGCTGCATCGAGAGAGAAGCAAAAACATACTTTCACTTTCACTCTGTGCATGAGATGCAGTCTAGGACCAACAACAAAAGAGGACATCACAAACGCAGATGAAAAAACTCCATCCTAACAACACCACCAAAATTCCATGAGATGGTGCCAAGGTTCTATGTTTATTGCTTTGGACTGAGTACAAATATGCTGAAGAACGAACATGCGAGGAGGGTTCAATGCATGTTGAAGTCATGCATCTCGACTATTCTTTGATCTTTGTGTATCGGGAGGAGCTAAGTTTAGCCTGGGCTGTTAGTGGAAGTTATCACCACGTCTTCACCGCGTTTCTATGTTTTTGCTCTGCAGAATGGCTGTTAAAAACGACTGACTACTAAAAGACAGAATTGTCATTATAACTTTACAATGAGCTATTTTCACGGCTTGCGAAGGCAATCTATAGCGTCCTTGCGCTTCTGGTAAAACATTTTCAAAATCAAATAATTTGTCATTTATTTGTATGAATGTAATGTTACAAGAAGTGTTTGAAATTATATTAATGTTTTGTGGGATCACAGTTTGTGGTATACATGAACCCTCACTTAATTGCAATAGCATAGTGCAGTGACTCACCTGCACATCTCTGGTAACGTTAGCATTACTGGCTATTTGACTAAAATGTGCCAACAATGATACATAAGGACAAATGGGCTCTTCTAGTTTGCAGAAAAAGAAACCATATAGAGCAATTTCAACTCATATATTTGATAAGTCACCAAGTCGCTTTACATGACCGGAATGCGACTGTTTAAAACACAGGCCACAGGCAGAATCTCATGAAATAAATTCACAAATACCAACTCAGCCCAACATATGCACCTAATGCATGAACTCATAACAATATGGAAAGGAACAAATGCAAGTAAAGAGCAACGTTTAGCTTGATTTTCTACAACGACAGTACTGTAGTTAAAAAGAGCACCTCAAAGAATTCTGGGAAGCAGCAGGATCTGCCAACTCTACTTTCCATGATACTTTGAGCTGCCTACACTGCCGGGGCCATCACTGTGAAGCACAGTGCCTAATGCTTTAGCCAGGAAATCACCCACTTACACCATAGGTTGTTCATGTTACCCAAGCGGAGCACACATGCCTTTTGTAGGCATGTGCTCGTGTAGAGTGTGTGGTTGGTGACCTCAAGTGGACAAATGGAGCACCTGCACCTCTCTAAAGTATCACTTATTGACATTGAATTGTATATATGAAATGTTTACATTTATATGACTAATACAATAAATGGCGGCACGGTGGCCGACTGGTTAGAGCGTCAGCCTCACAGTTCTGAGGACCCGGGTTCAATCCCCGGCCCCGACTGTGTGGAGTTTGCATGTTCTCCCCGTGCCTGCGTGGGTTTTCTCCGGGCAATCCGGTTTCCTCCCACATCCCAAAAACATGCATAAATTGGAGACTCTAAATTGCCCGTAGGTGTGCATGTGAGTGCGAATGGTTGTCTGTTTGTATGTGCCCTGCGATTGGCTGGCAACCAGTTCAGGGTGAACCCCGCCTCCTGCCCGATGACAGCTGGGATAGGCTCCAGCACGCCCGCGACCCTAGTGAGGATAAGCGGCTCAGAAAATTGATGGATGGATGGATAATACAATAAATGGTGGAACGGTGGACGACTATTTAGCACATCTGCCTCACTGTTCTGAGGACCCAGGTTCAAATCCATCCTCGCCTGTGTGGAGTTTGTATGTTCTCCCTGTGCCTGCATGACTTTTCTCTGAGTGCTCCTGTTTCTTCTCCAAAAAACATGTGTGGTAGGTTGATTCAAGACTCTAAATTGCCCGTAGGTGTCAATGTGGGTGCGAATGGTTGTTTGTTTATATATATGCCCTGCGATTGGCTGGCGACCAGTTCAGGGTGTACCCCGCCTCTCACCCAAAGATAACTTGGACAGGCTTCAGCATGTCCGCGACCCTAGTGAGTATAAGCCGTACGGAAAATGGATGAATGAATGAATGAATGTATAATACAATAAATAATCACTCGCTACTTCGAGGATTTCGTCTATTGCAGGGTTTTTCTTGGCTTCATCAAGCCGTGATCTCCAACTCTCACTGGAGCGGTTCGCAGCCTAGTGTCAAGCGGTTGGGATTAGAATCAGCAACTCCATATCTGAGACCATAGTACTCAGTTGGTACTCCTCTCCAAGTCGGGAATGAGATCGTCAACCAAGTGGAGCACTTCGAGTATTTTGGGGTCTTGTTCACGAGTGAGGGAAGAATAGAGCGGTAGATCGCCAGGCGGATCGGTGTTGCGTCTGCAGTTATGCGGACATCGTATAGATCTGTCGTGGTAAAGAAGGAGCTTAGCCGAAAGGCGAAGGTCTCGATTTACTGGCGATCTATGTTCCTACACTCACCTATGGTAACGAGTTGTGGGTCGTGAATGAAAGAATCGCGGTTACAAGCGGCCGAAATTTGTTTCCTCCGCAGGGTGTCCGGGCTCTACCTTAGGGTGAGAAGTTCGGCCATCCAGGGGGGGCTCAGTTGAGCCACTGCACCAGCATAGAGGAGAGCCAGATTAGGTGGCTTGGCCACCTGGTTAGGATGCTTCCTGGACGGCTCCCTGGTGAAGTGTCCTGGGAACGCCCCAGGACACACTGGAGAGACATGTCTCCCGGTTGGCCTGGGAACGCCGTGGTATCCTCCTGGAACAGTTGGACGAAGTAGCTGCCGAGAGGGAAGTCTGCTTCCCTGCTTAAGCTGTTGCCCCGACGACCTGACCCCGGATAAGCGGAAGATGGATGCTAACCCCCATGATAAATGAGGGATTACTGTACTTATGGTTGAAACTATTCTAAACATTTTTAAGGGGTACGTCAATTACTCTCGTTTTTTCACTATTTGCGGGATGGCTCGAATAGTAGGGCTTTACTGTACTTTTACAATATGAAATGTCACGACAATGGAAAAATTTGTTTCCTTGTTGGTGTGAAGTAAAAACGTATTCATAGGACTCCCTCACTGTGGCGTGTTAATGAATGACTATGAATCTGCGACAAATAATAATCCTCCAGGACATCCTGACTTGGCCAGTTGTCGAGCAGTTGTGTAACAGTTGTGTACTCACATGTGATAATGCTCTCAGTGCTGTGTTGCAGATCTGTTGTCCCTCCATGCTGAGTATAATTCTCATCTGTGTCATGATTGGCCAGTGCTGTAACTGCGCTGACATACTTCGGCATCTGTATGAACATTGGCTCGTTCGGCGTCAACGTTTACTCCGCGCAGTTCTTCTCCGGCCTATCAGAGGCTCCCTGTTTGCTTGTCCCTCTGGTCCGGCTGGATCGGCGTCCGATGAGCATGCTGACCTTGTTCCTGAGCGGCACTGCCTGCTTCCTGTCTTTGCTTCTGTCCAGATACCAATGTAAGGCTTCCACAAATAACCAAAGGCTTAGTGTGTGGCACTTGTTTGTGTACAGACTCCATCCACTCTCGCAGTCTTTCCCAACCTTTATTGAGCCAAAGCACATATTTTATACTGTACATTTAAAAAAAATCTCATGGCACACCACGAAACAAAAACGTCACAAAAAGTATATACAGTGGTGCCTTGAGATATGGATGACCCAACTCATGTTTCTTTTGAGATATGAGTTGTTGTTCAGCAGATTTTTTGCTTTAACCTGCGAGCAAAAATTGAGATACGACCGCTGTCTAGTGGCAGTAACTCAAGTCACTTCACAAGAAGCAGCGGTTTGGCCGATAGTGAACAAATCTTCAAAAGGAGGCTTCAAGCTGTTTAGTGCCACTCCCAGTTCAAGTTGACTCTAAAACATAAAAAGAGAATTCCATGTTGTGTATTTAATTAAAACAAAGCTGTGGACCAATGGTTAAGATCATCGCTTGCCACCGTGGGGACCCAGGTTCAAGACCAGACCATCCCCCAGCATCTAGCATCTATCGTCTCCTCACAGCTGTGGTGTCTTTGAGCAAGACACCAATACCCCAAGCTGCTCCCCAGGCGCTTAAGTTGCCCCCTGCTCCAGTCTGTTCCACTAACAAGTGTGTCTGTTCACTGTGATGGGTAAAATGCAGAGAACAAATTTCATGTGCATGCTAGCATGTTCGTGACAATAAAGATGATTCTTCTTTGCTGTAACTGAGTCACTTTAGCTTAATGCTAACAAACAATGCAAAATGCCATACAAGCTGATGAATAGCATCGGTGTCGCAGTGTTATCACCCTCTAAGCAATGGATATTTGAACACAAAACGGTAAAGCAACAGATAATATAACAATACTCACACATATATTCTTTACCTCTGCGAAGAATGACTAATATAACTGCAAATTACTGAGGAGCTGAGACCGGCTCCATGTAATACGTAATAGACATAGGGATTACATGTCTATATTGTATTAGCCTCAGGTTGTCAAAGCGCGCACAACAGAAGGAGCAGCACAATGTCTGTTAAATTGAAGCAAAAAATATGGCAAAACTGTTTAATTCTTTACATTCTATTTAATTATGTCATTACTGTATATCATAAAGTACAATAAATAGAGAATCTTTTCGACGTGGCCAAAAAATCTGTACAGCTGAGATGGTGAAAAAGAGTTTAACACTTAACTCAACAATTCAGTACTTCATTGTTCTCAGTCTTTGCACATTTTCAGCGTTTATCTTCAAACATATTTCATGTATTTAGAAACAAAACATGGAATTGATTTTACAGGATCTTTAATTTACTCACTAACTTGGTGTGAAATGTGGGTCTGCATCGTTGAACACAATGCTCATATAGTCGCTGGAAGCCATGACTTATTGTGATGTACCAATTAGCAACAGGTGGATACACAGCTTAATTCTCCTGGCCTGTTTCATGAGCTTGTGTTTTTTAAACTAATTCTGTTGAACCACAATTCAAAAGCAATGTCTGATTTTCATTGATTAATTTTCATAACTTTTTAATGTATTACTTTTGTCAGATTAAAGTTATCTCTATGACCACTGTGGGTTTTTCTTTCATCAACAGTGGGGTACCAACAATTTTATCCACGTGTGTATGTGCTTGAGGCCCAGTGGTTGGGAAACACTGCTTGACTAATTATGCAGTGTTGGGAAGATTACTTTGGAAATGTAGTTGGGTACAATAACAATTTACCCTGTTAAAAATGTAATTGCAGTGTACCTATTTGAATTATTGGTATTTTCTTAAAGGATTACATAACTAATTACATTTTGGATACTTTTCTTAATTTTGTATGAATGCATCAACAGGACCCGTGGATGTTTCCTCAAGAAGTGGATTAAAACTATAAAGGATATAAATATATATTGGAATTAATAACATATTTGTTCTTTACACAGACAGCTGGGATAGGCTCCAGCACGCCCGCGACCCTAGTGAGGAGAAGCGGCTCAGAAAATGGATGGATGTTCTTTACACAAATAACAACCTGATAACAAAACATGATTAAATGTAAATAGTATGTGTTCATTGCATTGTGTGAACAGCTACAGCATGTGAAAAACATGATCTAACGACATAAGTGCACAATTTAACAAAAAAACCTCATATGACAACACAGATAAGTGAATGTTCCATAAAAAAAATCCAAAATTCTAAAGATTAAAATGTTAATAAAACATCAATGTTTTTTTGTGTTAACTGTGAGGCTATCCATCAATCCATCCATTTTCTTTGCCGCTTCTCCTCACGAGGGTCGCGGGCGTGCTGGAGCCAATCCCAGCTGTCATCGGGCAGGAGGCGGGGTACACCCTGAACTGGTTGCCAGCCAATCGCAGGGCACATACGAACAAACAACCATTCGCACTCACAATCACACCTAGGGGCAATTTAGAGTCTCCAATTAATGCATGTTTTTGGGATGTGGGAGGAAACCGGAGTGCCCGGAGAAAACCCACGCAGGCACGGGGAGAACATGCAAACTCCACACAGGCGGGACCGGGGATTGAACCCGGGTCCTCAGAACTGTGAGGTTGACGCTCTAACCAGTCGGCCACCGTGCCGCCACTGTGAGCCTAACCTTTTGAAAATATTAGAAAAACGTAATAGATTGCACTACAAAGTCGTGCTATGAAGTCCATCCATCCATCAATTTTCTGTACCTCTTATGCGTGCTGGAGCCTATCCCAGCTATCTTCGGGCGAGAGGTGGGGTACACCCTGAACTGGTCGCCAGCCAATCGCAGGGCACATATAAACAAACAATCATTTACGCTCACATACACACCTACGGGCAATTTAGAGTCTCCAATCAACCTACCACGCATGTTTTTGGGATGTGGGAGGAAACTGGAGTGCCCGGAGAAAACCCACACAGGCACAGGGAGAAAATGCAAACTCCACACAGGGGGGGCCGGGATTTGAATCCCGGTCCTCAGAACTGTGAGGCAGATGCGCTAACCAGTCGTCCACTGTGCCGCCGTGCTTTGAAGTCATTTGGAAAAATATGTCATGTTAGAGACTATGGCAGAAGGACATGACCCGAGAGAACCAATCACAACCACCGGCTTTAGAAGGGGGAAGTACGGCTATTTTTTAAATGAAATTAAAATTGTAATCATGGGAATTTGCAAACGGAACTGTAATATGATTACACATTTTCTCCAAGTAATGTAACAGATTACAATTACATATAGTTTGTATAAATTACATAATCTCCTTGCGTAACATGTAATTAGTTGCTCCCCAACACTGCCGACATACGATGTGGTACAGAGCAGGTCATGACGGGATTATGATCAGATGTCGGTCGGTTCTACAGGTGACGCAATGCTGGTGATGAGTTTGGCACTCGTGGGCAAATTGTGCATCCTGGTCACCATCTTCATCTTGGCTGTCTACAGCATCGAGCTGTTCCCCACAGTGGTCAGGTGACACTGTCGCGATGGAGGAGAGGAGGCAAATTTCCCTCCTGAGGCCACTAGTTTGTTTTAAGATGTCGTGTGTTCCACCCACAGGCAGCGTTGTATGTCAGCGGTCAACTTGTGTTTCCGGCTCGGCTGTCTGCTCAGCACTCTGTTCCCGGCCAACACAGAGGGAGCCATCTCACTGGCCGCCATGCTTATATACAGCAGCGGGCCAATTATAGGCTGCGTATTGTGTCGACTGCTCCCGGAGACGAGCGGCACCCTGCTTCCCGACTCTATGGAAGACTGTTACAAGCCGCCTCAACACCCCCTCGAAAGGACAAGGTGAGCAAATGCAGCTGGGCCAATTATAAGCGCGTTTGCACAGCTGCCTGTCGGAAGGTCACAGTAGAGCCAGCCCGAGGCACAAGCCAACTAAACACCTGACCACGAGGAGACACCCAAGGGCAATTAATATTCAACAGAGCAAGAACAAGAACAGTGACATACAAATGTTAATTCTTCGGAATAAAGTAGTTTTTCAGATTTTGGGGGTTTTAATTATTCAATGTTTTTACTATATCTCCTCAACAGTAATACTTTAATTGATAAGAACAATACTCGAATAAATGTGCCTTTTGGGCTAAAGCGCAAGTGGACGTGTGTTTACTCCTCGACTCAAGTCAGAGTTTCAACACCGCTGCGTTACAATCTGAAATGTATACAATTCGTTGCAGGCAGGATGGCCGGATAGTCGCATATAAGCTCCCCTGCGCCGGTGTAGCTAATGAGGTGGCCAAAGGGAATGAAGGAATTTTATTGTCGTAGTGAAACTCGTGTCATAGAGATGCACTACAGACTACACACACTCAGTCAAATATTTCATGACTATTTTTAATATAGGTACAGCTCAATAATTTAGAATATAGTTGAAAAGTAAAATTTTCTTCAGTACTCATAGTTATTAAACATTGAAGTACTTTTCAGAGGGCAAATTCCAACCTAGTTTCTACATCATTTCTTGAATTAATTATTTCATTTGACGTTATATTTTATTTTCTCAATATGTTGGTTTTATTTTATTTGCTGTATATTCACTTTTTGAATTGAACTACCAAATAAAAGATTTACACTATTCATGTGTGAGCATAATCGATGTGCGTATGAGAGTAAATACTCTCAAACGCTCTCACGAACACTAGTTAAATAACTAGTGTTCGTGAGAGCGTTTGAGTAGTGTTTATGAGAGACTTTCAGTAGTTTGTGTGTGTGAAAGCATTTGAATAGTAAGTGTGGGAGCTAATGAATAATGTCCTAACGGCCCCTTGTAGCATTTTGACCACTTTAAATATGACCACTCAAATCTTTGTGATGACAAGAGTCACTCGGCACTTCTCCCTCGTCGGTTAAGGGTTAGAACCGCAGTGCTGCAATAGCATCTGGCTCTTGCTTTTGTCAAATTGTGCACATTTGTCACCATGAAAAAGTTTCCACTCGTATTCTCACTTAGAAGGGGTTCTCCATTACTTGCAGTGCGACATTTCAAAGTTACAGATTTGCTGTGGTACAAGGCATGCTAGGTTAGTGCCATATTCACTCCTTTTCACTATTGTTTTATATTTTTGGCCTTGAAGTTTAATTATGACTTAAGTACTGCGCTAGTATAGGTTAGTGATAGACCGAGGCGCAATCCGACTTGCCTACAAATTCGGGTTATGTCACACTGTAGGAGCAGTCAAGTATTTAACGTGCATCCTGGACTTGCGTGATTTGGAAAATGTGTCAAACACGATATTGCATATGATAGCAACATTAGTATAAACACAACTTCCAGCCCCTCCCGAGGTTATATGGGTGTTTATTTGATTTTGGCACTTTTGATTTTCATTTTTCTCAAAAATAAAATGTCACAAAGATGATATATATACCTATCTTACCTTAATTGTCATCTTTCTGTGACTCAGAATCTGTTAATGTCCATATATAGTGACATAAGATTCTTTTTTTTTTTTTTTTTAATTTGGTCTTTTTGTCAGATACCTTAGATAAATGTCATTACCGCCACAATGGCATATTGATTAAAAATGTATTAATCTTGTGATGGTAATGACATGATGGAAATGACATTTCAAAGTTTTTAGCTAACTGTGCTATGGTGGTACAGTTATCTTGTTTTTTTCTTTTAGCTAGCTAGTCCTGTACAACATTTTATATGATTATCAAGTTTTTACAGGAAAACCTTTAAACATTAACACTACAAGTCATTTGGTGCATGCAATGAAAATATTATGTGACTTAAGGCTACAAATAAGGAAAAAAAACATACTCTTCCAGTTATCAAAATGTCTGACTTCTCTCTGCCCTAGCAGGTGCTTAAGTGATAAGACAAAATGACACGGGGAATTAAAGAATCAGATTTTTAATAAACTTGATCTGAAAATGGTCAATGTGGCGGTAATGACAGCAACTTTAAGGGAAAGGTTTTTTTAGTAGAAAGGTCGAGCTTCACATATCCAAACCCTGTGCTAGGGACAGGGTGAAAACTGTAAAATACCACCACAAAACCACTCAAAAAATGTCAAAATATACTAATATTAACATGAAATTTTAGACAACACTTATAATTAGGCACGCCCACTGCTGGTTACTGAAAATAATCTATTTAAATATATTTTTTCTTAAAATTATACATCAAGGAAACAAAGGCCCGTAATCAAATAAACACCCACATAGCGTAATAATCCAGACTGTTAAAAATGTTAGTTGCTTTGGTCTGCATCCTCAAAAAGAGCCAAAACTTAATGTTGCACCATAACGTGCTATGAAAGGCACTTTAAACATGTTAACATGCAGTTTGTTTAAAAATGGGACATGCATGTTTTTAAAGGCTATTTTTAATCAATGCGTTCTTTGTTGTCCTTAACTTCTGTAAAAGTGGGTCACAACTTAGAGACAATAGGAAAATGCGGGACCCAGGGTCACAACCGCCGAGTAGTAATGGCATAGACTACTGAGTGAAAAAGGGAAGGGGGAGCAGTCAAAACAATCATGACAGATTAAGCATTTTTTGTTTAAGTGTGTGATTTAAGACAAACTATAATTTCTTTAAATCAAAGACAACTTTATTAATCAGTTTTTAATGAGACGCTTGGCCCAAGGCAAATGCCTGTGTTTGCCTAATGGCAAGAATAACCTTCATGCAAGTAAGATCCTGAATTAAAGGTTAACTTCTATCGGAATAAAAAAAAAAAAAAAAAAAAATGTAACTAATTTAAAAAAAATTAAAAATAAATTTTAAAAAAGTACCGTTTTATGCATAACATAGGTCAAAAGGAGTCTGTGACATGGTTAAAGTTTGACATCTATGCAGTTTATTGATTGAATGCAAAAGTCAATAAACGGCATAAGGCTTGCAAAACGAGTGGATTAGAAATCGCTGACATTGTGACATAGTTTTGTCAATTAATATTCAAGTACCCACCTGCTCAACTTAGCTGAGCCGCATTTCTGGGTTTTAAGAGAGCGGTCACAGCATTCCTTCATGGGACGGAAGCGCGCCGATGACCCGCTGAGGAAGACCGAGCTGAGAGGAGCATATAAATGTGGCGCAAATGAAGCGAATGCACGTTGAGCGTGTATCAAATTCTCGCAACGGACACAAGTCTGAACGTTTTATTGAAGGCTGTGATGTCTCGATGAATGCTTGGCCGCCAAGACTCCAGAGTGACTCGAGCAGACGGCGTGATGTGGAGCAATCAGAGACAAGCTGTTTTTCATCGTTAAAAGGGGAAAGAGCGATCCAACCAGAGCAAAGCTCATTTACATGGTCGCATAATAACGAGAAATCAGAGTCTCAAATGACAGGCAGAAGAGACCAACTAAAATAGCTTGAAAAAGGACATTTTGGGCATTACCAACCGAAATTATCATGGAAACCCAGCAAAAGGACAAAGATTATAAAAATGTAATTTAAAAATAAACAGATGGAAATGGACCTTTAATATTTTGAACATTCAACAATTGATGATAAAATGAGCCATCGCGTTGCATGGCTTGGCTTGTCCAGACGTATTTTGTTGAAAAGCAACATCAAACCTCCTCCGGCTCTCACGTACCTGTGGATAAATTACTTCTATCGCAATGCATTAATGGCCACAGTGTCTTTGAAAATATTCAGCACCACTGACTCCACGTTATCCTTTCCCCAAGCGAATTTCTTGGCATACGATACTGACAAACTCATTCAGTTCATGTCTTTGAAGACAGTCGCTAGAGGTAAAAAAGAGTCACTAAATACAGGGAAACAGTCCCTAAATTGGCAACACCGAATGCTTTTGTGAACATGCTCGACTTTGAACTACAAAAGAAAAACCATTCATAAAACGAGAACTCACAAAAGCATTTAAAGAATTGTGGAATCGAGTCTCCGTCTGCAGTCTTTCCAGGAAGCTGCAAACCCTGAGTGCTGCAGTTGCCGCCAACGAGCAAAAGCAAACACAACAGCTCCCAGGCAGTGTGAAACAGCCCGGTTTTCTTCTTAACGAGCCGCTTTAATTTCTATTTTTGTAATTTGTATGATTTGTCTTGAAACACTATTTATAAGCCAACCCGCATGGGTGGTGAAAAGTCAACATCTGTCCCAGAATTACAGGAATTCAAAGCTTCAAGTCAAACAGACTTCAATATAAGAAATGTGAACGAGTGCAAGTGTTTGTTAGTAACAGTTGTAAGAGTAGTTCAATACAAAATTGCTTTTATTTGAAAGGCAAAAATGTAGTTTTTGTTCAAAGCAGCTGATTCTTGATGAATGGCGACAATATTTGCGATAAATGATTTGTGCCTAATAAATACGTTTGACCTGTTCTGCACCAGTATAGCAAGACTTACGCTTGTAGTCCAGACTAGTAACAGAATTTAGTGCACTAGTAAAACTTTTCTTTTTACATTACTTTGATATTTCTGCGCACTCGTACAACTTACTGGTGGGGTAAAATTGCCCACTGGTTGACTGTGTACTGCTAGTGAAGCACTAGACGTTAACTAGTAAAAGTTTACATGCAGTTGTGAACTAGTGTACAATTTTGCCTCACGATTCTACTAGTGTTTACTAATATACAGTAACATACAGTAGTGGGAAAAATATCGAGTCACTCTACTAGCGCAGATGAACGAGTGTACTACATGGTACTTAAGTTTGATATCTAATAAATTCTCAAACAGGTTTCTCTAGTTTATTACTAAGGTTTGTGTACTAGAAGGCCAAAAGTGGCACTAGTAGTGGAGGAGGAGAAAAAATAGTGTGCCATAGTTCTACTAGTACACTGAATTGTCTTACTAGTGTACTAGTACATGGACCTTAAGCTGGATATCAAAATAAATGCTCAAACAAGTTTCCATTGTTTACTAGTAAGGATTAATTGCATGCTAATAGGCCAAAGGTGGCACTAGTAGGGGAAAAAAACAGTAGTGGGCAATAGTTGTTATGCTAGTGCATTGAATTGTGTTACCCGTGAGGACAAAGGGCGTACAAGACTTGTATAAGGACCTGACTTTAAAACATTTGAGCATTTACTTGATATTGGATAAATGCTCAAACTGCTTTCCATAGTTGAGGAGCAGGCCAAACGCAGCACTAGTAACCTTACCAGAAAGACAGTAATTGTACGAGTGCACTGAAATGTCTTACTAGCGTACTAATACCTTAAACTGGATATTGAGAATATGGAACAAATATTGAAATGGCTTTCCGTAGTACCCGAAGCTCCGTATCTGTGGCTGGCTTTCTCCAGTAAGACACCAGGTGGCAGAGGTCAGTATGTGACATAGTTTGCAGGAAAGATGCCCTTTCGTCCACCCAATTGCCCCTCCCACCAGTCGTACTGGTTGTCGGTCTTGGTGATGATGGTGATGCGGTCGCCAGGTTGGAAGCTCAAGTCACCAGGCTGCTGACCGTCAAATGCGTGGACCGCAGTGACCACCAGGGTTTCGCCCGCTCCGGCCACTTGCTTTTCCCTTTCTGGAGACACAAACATGGTGTTAGCTCACGTGGCCATTTTTATGTACAGAATGTTTGTAAATTATAGGTGCCAGGATACATTCAGGTGGCAGACAAGTGTTTGAAACTTGTTGTGTTTGGGGTTGTGCTGCCAAATATACTCCAAAAGGTTTTTCATTTTCAATTTCTCTTAAAACATCAAAACTCATCCGACGCAACCTCTGGTTGAGGAGTATAAATGGAGTGGATGTTAGGGCTGGGCGATTATGGAAAATTAATAATCATCATTAGGGCCCCTACTGATTATTCAGCCAATATGAGCGCTTTCAAATCAGCCATTTTTTTTTCTTTTACACATTGACACTTTGCCAATCCCAATTAGATTCCGATTAGTCGCCCAGCCCTAGTGCATGTTGCAAATAATTGTACAGAGGAGATCGCAAGATGTAGTAGCCACTTGTAAAGGGACGGACTGGGAACCAAACCGACATCATAAGGTTTGTCGAAAGAACTTTCTCCCAGGTATATATAAAATGTTTGCTTGGGTTGTCTTTGAGTCACTTAGCAAAACACAATGGCTAGCCTGTGGTGAAAAGAGTTTGTCTGCCATTAATCCGAGCAAAAGAAAAGCAAATTCATTAGCCCGTACCTCAACAATCCTGTTAACTCCACTGGTGCCTTGAGATACGGGTGACCCGACTTACGAGTTTTCCAAAATATGAGCAGTCATTCGGCCGATTTTTTTTGCTTTGATTTGCGAGCACTTTATGGTGGCAGTAAACTCAATTCAACTTCACAATAAGCAGTAGTTTGGCATATACTGGACTGCTTTGTCAAAAAACAGGTTTCAAGCTATTTAACGCCACTCCCAGTTGAGGTCTGCTATCAAATTAACAAACAAAGAAAATGTAATGTGTTTCAAACAACCAAACTATGTTGGCCCCTGTTAGCTGAATGCTTTACATGAATGGAAAAATGCTAGTCATGCTAACATTTAGCATCAATAGTCGCAATTTTTCAAACCTTTAAGTAACCGATATTTCTACACAAACTGTGGAACAACACATGTAGACATAATACTCACAGGCTTATATTCTTCATCCGTGACAAAAAAAGAAAAATAATGTAATTTTACAGCATCTTACTGAGTAGGAGTACAGGAGAAGTCTATTCTTCTTTGTTTGTCTGCATGACTGTATTATAAAGTACTGCCACCTGGTGGTCATAGCACCAAACACTCTCCGTTTTACATTCTACCAGGACGTGTAAAATATTTGTGATCTCAGATTTTCCTGGCAAAATAAAGGTTGAATACAAATTAAATTATATTTAAAAATGTTATTCCTCTTTTTTTGGAACAGGACTGCATGCTACTCATGTGGTCATTGGGGGCTACGTGGTGCCTGCCGGCAACTTGTTGGTGACCCCTGGTCTAGACAATTTATGCATGCTTGGTGCAGATGTTGAGGTTCCAATTATTTGTTACATGTGTCACAAGAATGTGTGTCATACCTAAGTGTGGAGCTCTTCTGGAAGGAATCTGACCTAAAACAGAAACCCCCATCCCCATAATAAATCATATTATTGCTCATTTTTAACCAAGTGTAAGCTATATCCACTAGGGGATGCTGCTGCAAGAAAGAAGCAGGTCACTGAAGACCAACTTACTTGAAGTGTTAGATTTGTAGATGGAAATATTTGGGTAAAATGACTTTTTACCTACTGCACCTGCGCACACACACACACATATATGCAATCATGTTGCCATGGTTACAGTGACATTCAGAGGGGAATGTCCTCATGCTTCAAATGTGGAACAGGAAGTAAGCGTGCTTTGACATGGGTGAAGTCCATGTGATGGACATGCACTCCAGTACTGGTGCAGGACTTGTACTGTTGTGGATTTACCAGGATCGGACTGGTTCTGGAAGGTGCTCGCTGCTGGCTGAGGAGTAGGCGCTGGAGGTCGGGCAGGAGGACGCGATGACTGAAAACAGACAAATACAAAAACTTTGTTAGCGACCAACAGAAAAACGCAGTTGGTGTTTGAAGAGGAATTCTTGAGCGTGAACAGGTTTGTTTTATTGACAATATTGACATGATGTATTTTCTGAAGACTATTTTTACACCAAGTTTGGCAGTGTTGCGAAAGCTCTTCTCTCGTGTGTCAAATTTACAAGACATTTTTTTTCACTTTACATTATGTTTTTAGTCTGAATGTTTTTAGACAAGTGAAAATACTGAGATGAGATGCATTTGAGTCGGCTTGTTTTGTTTGCTGTAATGCTTCGTCACAGAAGGAAGGCAGCCGCATGAGGTAAGTGCGTGCAGATTTAATACGGTATACACAGCTTTTGTCAGCGCACCATTTTATTCATCGAATCGCTCGTGGCTCTAAGACCTCTGAAAAAGAACTTGACAAGATGATGCAGCACAGACATTTGCTTTTAAAGGCTTTTTGTATGGTGGGGTTGTCTCGTCACCACAGTGGACTTTGATGGGCACAGCTGGCTGGCGCCATGTTTATACCATTTGAATCAATGACACTAATAAACTTGCGATATTTTAGCAAATTAAATTAGCGATTGAACATAATTTTGGTGTGCTGCTGTGTTGACGTGAGTGTTCAACAGCATATGATAGCAACATTAGGTATAATACTAACTTGAACAAAACGGTGTTTGGAAACAAGCAAGGTAGGGTTTTTTGTCTCCATTTTTTCCTGAAAATTTGTCATTTTGGAGGTGGGGGAATTTTGCCCTACAGCGACAACATAAATATGACTAAACACAGCCACTTTATAGTATAGTACATTCCTTTGTCCACACCAGCTATGCAGCAAATTTGGTCTGCAGTTCCGTCGCTGATGTCACACCAAGACATCAACCCATGCATTTTCTTATCCTCACTTGGGTCGCAGGCATGCTGAAGTCTGGCCCATCTGACTCTGGGTGAGAGGCGGGATAGAGCCTGAACTAGTCACCAGCCAATCACAGGGAACATGAACAACGAACCAGTCACACTCACATTCACACCAATGGAGTCTTCAATTAACCTACCATACATGTTTTTGGAATGTGGGAGGAAACCAAAGTACCTGGAGAAAACCCACACAGGCACAGGGAGAACATACCACACTGGTGAGGCCGGATTTAAACCCAGGTCCTCAGAACTGTGAGGCAGATGTGCTAACCAGTCGCCCACCGTGCTACCCTTCAAACCAACACATGACAGCATATTGATTTTGGCAATGTAAAAGGGGCGTTCCCAGGGAAAATAGAAATATACCAATTACTCCAAAACAGATATTGGAAATTACTTCCAGTTTCATTTTCTTGAACAACAAATACATAAAGAGAACTTGTTAGTGAAATATAGGATATCTAGATACTATAGGTCCTTTATGTACAGCGTGCGAGGACTTTTTCCACCACTGCTACTAGTGCATAAGTACAACTGAAAGAAAACCACAAAATGTAGCACTTTGCATGCATACCAATTAAACAGTGTGTTTAAAACAGTATACCTTGGTGGTCACATTCTTGCTGCTCCAGTCTGTAACATTGGCCTCAGTGTAGCTATTTAAGATATCATAGAGGTTGTCGCACTCCTGAGGTGGCTCCACATCGCCATTCAAAATGCCCGACGCTCGCAAATCCCGAGAGTAGAACCTGCAAGCTCACAACAGCACCTGCATTAGAGCTCCAATTAAAACAAAAACAAAAACACAGTAAGCTGTCCTAACTTGCGGTTGGTGTCTTTGCGTTCAATCAGGTACGAGCCCTCGAGAGACAAGCCGGCAAACAACCCTCTGGACTTGCAGTAGGTGTAGACCGCGGCCATTTTGCGAAGAGTAACATCGGCCTCAACGTTCCTGGAGATGAGCAACAAAAATTTACATGATTCTTCTGCAATGGTTCATGTCATGTCCAGCAGTCACAAACATCGCAGAGGCACACACAGGGTAAATGTCAGTGCTCTCAAACTGGGGTCCATGGTCTGTAACTTTGGAGTCGGCAAAAATAGTATGAAATAAATATTTTTTAAAAAGCCTACACATTGGGACCGGTGCGCCAATAAAACGTCTCATACAAAACAATTTTCTCCTCCCTACTTGAGCTTTGGCCCAATGAAAAGCTTTGATATGATTGTGACAGCAGATCTAGCTCTCTAATTCTTTTTTTTGTACAGGTGAGGAAAGGTGACCATGACAAAATATTTGCAGGCTTCGTCGCCTCTTTCAAACTATGTCTTATGTCCTATCTAGAATATGAACATTTTTGTCCTCATAAGACTGCAGTTTCCCCTTGAGGTGCAGGTAAAACGCTGCGATGTCATGCATCTGCTCAGTGGTCACAGCTGTCTACCTGCACCTTAAGGAGAAAACAGCACTCAGGTTGGTCCTCTCTCAAGTATGTGCATGAACTGATGAAGCCTGCTCATTTGAGATGCGAAACATCGAGACAAGACAACCAGGGCAGTCCAGTTGCAATTAAGTCAATGCCCTGTGACTGAACTGACCTTGATGATCAAGAATATTGAGAGGAAACACTGACTGCGTAACTTTTGTAAACTAGTTCCTCTCTGTTCACAACCATTCAAATTATTTATTCATTTGTTTATTTGATATGGACATCACAAAAACATTGGATAATCCAGATGCATTTGTTTTAGGTGTTCTAGCACAAGTGCCAATTCTCAACACTTTTCCACAGCAGGGTTTTAATAGTTTTGGAGTTTTTATTTTGTTTTGAATTGATCAAATTCACTTAGTTTTCATGAGTTTTTAGAGCTGGGTTGTTAGTTTTTAATTAGTAGTTAATTTTTTTCCACAATGCTTTTTGAGTTTAGTTTTTCTTAGTTTTTAATTTAAAAAATAAATAAATAAATTTTAATTTTAAATACAGTGTAAAGGGGAGAAGCGACATTTTCAATTGTCTGGGAGCACCTGATCATCATTAAAAAAAGATCTCTGCTGCCAGAAGGAGACCTTCTGACTTCATATGCATGAAAACCTTTTAAACTGCAAAATACAACAGTAAGCACATCCCACATTGGTCCTTCAGTTCCAGTATAACCAACCTGCCCATCGGACCCACAGCGACCGTAAAGTTCCCTCCCAATGTCAAGTTCCCGCCTGTTGTGAATGCATCAACGGCCCGCCGATGATTGAGGACGATCACCAGGTCTGAAACCTGAGGAAGATGGGGAGGTGAGCAATGTTTTCAAGTCGCCATTGAACATAAGACTAAAAAAACAAGCACACGTGCCTGCCGACATTTTAGTTACACCATTCAAGACGCTCACCTCAACACCAATCTCGAAGCCGCCACCCAGACCAGCGATTCCAATCGCAGAAGGAGCTGACCAGCCTGTGCAAAGAAGCATTCACAACACTATTAGTTTGCATCGTAGAAATTGAGACAGCACAGAAGTGTCGGGATTTATTCCCCCGGGCCATTCAGACACCACTCCCCCAAGTGTGCTCATAGAGCAGTTATGGTTTGCCCCAGTAAGATATTTAGATGTGTGATGACTGTGTTGAATCAGCAACAGTTGCTTTCAACATAAAGAGATGTGGACAGCAAGTGTCAGGTAAACTTAACCAAATTCTCACTCTGGTCATAGCTGGTGGAGTTTCGTCTTTGTTACGCCTCTGATATTACATCGGAAGTGGCAAATTCCTGGGCTGACTTCCTGGGCTAACTTACAGCTGTAGTATGAATAATGTGTAATTGACATGTAATAACTCACGTCTGTCAGCCAGCCTGGCAATAACGATGCCGCTGCCTCCTCTTGCTGTGATCAAGAAACCCGCCTTCACCACTGAGATGATGGCGAGCCCCTCAGCCGACGCGATCACTTGAGCTGCACGCACAACACACGAATGAAAACATAACACAGGCTCAGATGTCAAACTTTTTTTTACAAATATCTATGGTCATATTACTACTGTATGTAAAGGTACATGCATAATAATCCATGCACCTATTTTTTTTAAATAGTGCTCCTTTCTCCTAACGTGTTCCAGGTGAGCTCCAGCCTATCCCAGCTGATGTTGGGTGAGAGGCTGCAGCTATCGAATAGTTTTACAATTGATTCTTCTATTAATTAATTGGAATTTTAAAAAAAGGATTTTGTATTAATAAACAACAAAAGGCGGCACGGTGGATGACCTGTTAGCACATCCGCCTCACAGTTCTGACGTCTCGTGTTCAAATCTGGCCTCCCTGTGTTGAGTTTGCAGGCCTACCAATGCCTACCTCGGTTTTCTTCAGGTACTCCGGTTTCCTCCCAGATAACCTACAATGCATCAAAAATGCATTGTAGGTTAATTGAAGACTTAATTGTCCGAGGGGGTGAATGTGAGTGCGAATGGTTGTTTGTGCTCTGCGAATGGCTGGCGACCAGTTCAGGGTCTACCGCGCCTCTCGCCCGAAGTCAGCTGAGATAGGCACCAGCACATCCATAGTGTGTATCAGCTGTTCAGAAAATGGATGGATGGTGCAGGTATTATTTTTGTCCACGTGGGTTCGCCATCCTCACATTCCACACTAGAATATCTGTGATTTTTATTTTTAAATGTCGGCAGTCACCCAATGAGAGTTAGCTGCTGTGAGCACAGGTTAGCAGCTAGCTTTTTACAGGCTAACTGTTAGCCTGTCTGCGTGTTGAGTGCCCCAGTTGCAGCCGTGCGGCTTGTGTACAAATGTGCTTATTACGCATGTTATGTTACCATTTGATCAATGAAGCGATTGAAATTGCACCGGCAGCTGTGTCTACCCTTGACCACTTGTGGCGGCATTATAATACTTTGTAACGGGCAGCAGTCGGCTATATTAAACTAGTTAACATTGGTACTTTGTGTTGGTGATCTTAGACGTGCTTTTGTGGTACATTACTTAGTTCTGCTTTTCAGTAGACACTTCACACTTTGGTATCTTTTTTTTTTGTGTGTGAAATGAACTCATACTTTGGAAATTCTGTCTTTTACGCACTCTTTCCTCCTGGGTCATCTTATTTCTACACAGAGTGATATGAGAGTCTGCAGTCACATTAGCATTAGTCCATGAGGATAAATAATCACTGCAAAGCATCGAGACAGAAATTTTGCTTTGACTTGTTTTTGTAACCGAATTATTTGATCAAACCAGGAGTCTGCAATCTGTGATCCAGAGCTGCATGCGACTCATCATTCTGCTGTGGCTCTTTGTGACTTTGGAAAATAAATTAGTATTTAAACTGAAATAACTTTTTTTTTATTATTCTAAATTTGATTATGGTGCTCTTGATACATTAAAATAAATATGTTTTTGGTCGGTCACTCAAAAGACACCTATTGCCGAGATTTATTGAGCTTTTCAACCCACGACAGGGAAACCATGGATAAAGCATTTAATGCTACATGAACGTCTATTAAAAACAAATCGCTCACACCTCACAGATGACAGTTTACAAATGTGTGTGTAAATGGAGGTGACATCTACAGCATACTAAGGTTCAGGAACAATAATCATATTTACCAGGTAAAATTAAACATTTTAACTGGCATTATTTTATTTTTTCTGCAAGTATATATTTCACATTGTTAAGTGAAATAATCATTTTTAATTTACGTTGACTGGTTGCATGCTCCACATGCGATAAAATTGATGGAACACAAAAGTAGACTGAATTTTGCTTTGTATTTTTGCTTGGCTGCAGGTGGATAATTTAAGTTTGGCTTTAATTTCATGAATACGAGGAGGATTCAAATAGACATTGACTATTTTATTTGAATGTAAACTTCACCCAAGTGCTTATTCCCAGAGGTCAAATTGTTTTTTTTACATGCAAAAATAATTTTCTGTAGCAGTTTACAGATTTCATGAATGCAACACACTGTAGTTTTTTTATACATACAGTTAAAAAACAAAACGATATATGTAGTGTTATCCTCACTTTAGTTGCGTTTGTGACTCCCGGTGCTTTGTTTTTTTTCCTCCTGGAAACCATCCAAATGACTGAGTATCAAAGGTTGTAGAGGCCTGAATTAAATGTTTCAGCCTTATCCTGGACCTGCTGTCAGTCAATCACAGGACACGTACAAACAAACAAGCATTCACACTCATTCCAGGACAATTTAGAGTCTTCAATGAACCTAACGTTTTTGGAATGTGGGAGGAACATGAAACATCCCCACATGAAGGTCAGAGGCCGGATTTGAACCCTCAGAACTGTGAAGTGGATGTGTTAACCACTCGGCTGCCGTGCCTACATAAGAATTATACATAATCATTTTCAGAGAACTGAAGCATTAATGTTTGTTGTTGTGGAGACATTATGAGCAGCCAGGGTTGACTCCCACACAGGAATGCGATGGAAAATTGCCAAAGGCGTGATCAAACCTAGTGTTAGACCATGTTTGTTTTGTTACATTAGGATCTTTACTTTTACCTCTAATTTTCAACAAATGTCAACTGAAGTGACAACTGGACTTGCAGCTGTTAACCCTTACCTGGGATCAGTTTGTCCGGCCCATTCCCGGAGGAGATTTCAGTGAATCCTCTGAGGATCTTGGTGACTTTCTTGACCTCGGACCTTAAGTCGGATGGAAGTAGGCTATTCACTGCACACAGTGGCATAGCTTTTATTAGTTAAAGGTCAAGTCTCAACACCATGTTGAAATACATGGCTTTTCCCAAGTCATTCACACTGAAGTCAAAAGAAAACTCAACTGTGGAATGGCGAGAAATTGAAGTGACACTTTAGCGTCATGTTGGACGAGGATCATTCAGAATAAAAGACCTTGCTGATGTTCCAGAGGAATGTGCTGCTGCAGCAGGTGGAATGCTGGCAGACTGGCTGGCCAGGATCTACTCGTACTGTTACAGCTCTAACAGGAACCCGTCCGTCAGTGCTAGATCACCACAGTGTACTTCCACAGGACAGTTTCTAGGTGCGACTGTTCTAGTGTTCTATTCACGTGTGGATCAAGCATTAGGGGTCACTGGTGTGTCTGACTGTTCTAAGTCATGTAAACAAGTATTAACAGTTTATTCTCGAGCAGGGTTGTCAAACTAATTTTTGTCACGGGCCACACTGTAGTTATGGTTCCCTTCAGAAGGCTACGTATGAAAACCATATAAGTGTATAATCATTCAATCATATTTCGACATACAAATACATTGAGTTCTTGAAGTCCAATCAACTATTGTATATAAGCATTGGAGCCCTTACATGAGTAAATAGCGCCATCGTGTGGCAAATAAACTTCTCAGTTACAACTATGAGCTCATTACTTAAAATTATCATTTTGGTGAGGATCAGAGCGAACATTTTTCTCCACTCGCTTGTGCATTTTAGAGGTATATCTCTAAAACGCCAGATGAACCAACTGGCCCATGGGCCTTTTATTTTATGAGACATTAGCACATACAGTGGGCACGGAAAGCTTTCAGACCCCCTTAAATTGTTCACTGTTATATTGCAGCCATTTGTTAAAATCATTTAAGTTAATTGTTTTCCTCAATGTACACACAGAACCCCATATTGACAGAATTTTTTTTTGGGGGGGGGGAAATCTTTGATTTAAAAAAAAAAAAGAAAAACTGAAATATCACACAGCCATAAGTATTCAGAACCTTTTCTGTGACACTCATATTTAACTCGGGTGCTGTCCATTTCTTCTGATCATCCTTGAGATGGTTCTACACCTTCAATGGAGTCCAGCTGTGTTTGATTATACTGATTGGACTTGATTAGGAAAGCCACACACCTGTCTACATAAGACTCAGTGCATGTCAGAGCAAATGAGAATCATGAGGTCAAAAGGAACTGCCTGAAGAGCTCAGAGACAGATTTGTGGTAAGGCACAGATCACGTCAAGGTTACAAAAAAAAAAAAAAATTATCCTGCTGCGCTTACGGTTCCTAAGAGCACAGTGGCCTCCATAATCCTGAAATAAAAGACGTTTGGGACGACCAGAACCCTTACTTGAGCTGGCCGTCCGGCCAAACTGAGCAATTGGGGGAGAAGAGCCCTGGGGAGCGAGATAAAGAAGAACCCAAAGATCACGGTGGCTGAGCTCCAGAGATTCAGTCGGGAGCTGGGGGAAAGTTCTAGAAAGTCAACCATCACTGCTGCCCTCCACCAGTCGGGGCTTTATGGCAGAGTGGCGCGACGGAAGCCTCTCCTCAGTGCAAGACACATGAAAGCCAGCATTGACTTTGCTAAGAAAAACACCTGAAGGACTCCAAGATGGTGAGAGTTTACACTTGGCCATCAGATGTGTGACCAAATGCAAATTATATACACAATGGCAAGAGTGAGTGAATGAACCCCCCCCCCCCCCCCCCGCTGAGGGGGGTTCATTCGAACTGCTCTAAGTGCTAGAGGACTCTGCATCTTTTTGCACAATTGTTTTTTGTCAATGTCTTTATGTCCCCAAAGTGTTCTGTAAATTGACTGTCTGTTGTACTAGAGCGGCTCCAACTACCGGAGACAAATTCCTTGTGTGTTTTGGACATACTTGGCAAATAAAGATGATTCTGATTCTGAAAAGCAAGCTTTTTGCGCACAAAATGGAAAGGAAGTGGAAAAGTTTCAGCCTCTGCTACGCCCATGAATATAGAACCTCCTTCAGGCATTGAGGTGTTTTTCAAGTTGCTGTTTATAAAAGTCACACCACTTGCTGCGTGTTTAGAGCAGCATAACAGACCAAAATATAAAAAGAAAAAAGACGGCTCGCACACGGCAACAACGAGCTTAGAAACTTACTTGTCACCTGCGTCTCGTCAGGTTGTTCTCCTGCGACAATTGCTTTTTTTTTTTTTTTGCGACAAATGTGTCTGTTCACTTCCGCTTCACCTGTCGCGTCGCCTATCACTCGCGAGCCAATCACAAGTCAGCTTGAGAGTCACGTGTCAGGTGCCCGCAGCTGACGAGGATCACAGGTATGAGCAGAAACCTAGATTCACCAGCACACTGGATCAGCCGGGCTAAACGACGTTCCTACGTGGCGGCTACGTTGGTGGGGGCAAGGTTCTTTTCAAAGGCACGCATATACATTGAAAATAAGTCTGAACTTCCTCATTTCTGAACCGACTTTCATTAGCTTTACTTTTTTTTTGCCAGCGCCGAAGTGTGTACTATCAAAACAAAACATTTGAAAAAAAAAAACAACCTGAAAAATATTTTGACACGTCAGAGGTGGCTCAGAAAATGGATGGATGGATGGAAAACGTCATTCCTAGCGCCTGTTGTGATTGTATGTACACCATTGTGAGCAGTCAGCTCAAAGGGGCTCGTGGTATACACCTATTGTTCATATTAATTATGATGATAATACTTATTATCTTTTGAATAACAACAGGTAATAAACTAGAGATATGTATAAGTAGATACGGCACGCCCATTTTGAGGTCCGTGCTGACAGTGACGTTAAGGTAGGGAACTCAGTTGTCAGTGCATTCAATGTGTGTGGACTGCAAGAAAACCAAAAGAATAAGGGTGCCAGCACTTGTGCAGCATACGCATGCGTACAACGGCAAACAATTACAACAAGGGACCTGGGAGTAACTTTTCACAGGAAAAAATATCTTTTAGTTCTTTTTTTCAAATGTTGTGTGTTGATAGCAGAGGCTTTGTCATTTAAACAACATAAACCTCATAAAAATCGGTTGGGAAATGACCAAGTTACGACTTAATTTCTGTGTCCATGCATTGCCTTCGACGGGAACATTGACCTCCCCAACATGGCTGCCACATAGGCACGTTGGTTAGCCGGCTTTCTACAGCGTGCTGCCCTTCTATCTGCGTGATAAACCATCAAATAATTTGATTCGTCCAGCTCAACAATCACATTTTACTCATATCATCTATTCAGCTGTTAGGTGAAACCCTGTTACAGATACTCAGCCACCTATAAAACACTTTTTTTGTTTTTGTTTGAGTTTGTTGTCACATTTCTGTCGGGCCAATTATATACTACTCGTGCACTCAATGTAGTAGTCTCGCTACGCTGCACTATTTGCATATCTGTTGTTGACCAACACTAGCATCTGCCCCATTTGCACACTGATTGAGGAGTATCTGCAACATTTGCACAATCAACATTGTCCCAGATTATCGCACTACTCGTCACTTTAAACTGCATACATTGTTTTATTAATTCTACATTGCAAAAAAACGGTAACATTCGTGTTTAGCAACTTTCCAACATGAAAAGGTCATACTATCAATGTAGCCGCCATGCTTTTGTGAGCTGAGGGCGTTTCTTTGGGCAGCGAAGCGAGGGGGCGGGGCAAGGAGGCAATAGTGGCTACATCCAAATCTTGCTAGCAGTTGGAAAACTGCACTACCTTTAAGCTAAGCGGAAAGGTAGATCTGAGTGTCATCTGCGTAGGAAATTGATGTTATGCTTACAGGAGATACTGCCAAGGGGAACAAGACAAATGATAAACAGAAGGGGGCCAAGAACAGAGAATCCTGTGGAACACCCAAAGTGACCTAAAATGAGCAGGACTAGAACAATTTCAACTAGAGCTCATAAGAGTTGGCTACTAAGTTCTTTTTCCTATGTCAAGTGACTCTGGGTGAGAGGCGAGGGACACCCTGGACTGGTCGCCAGCCAATCGCAGGTCATATATAGACCACTACACTCACATTCACACCTACAGAAAATTTCGAGTCTTAAAAGAACCACCCATGCATGTTTTCGTAATATGGGGGTCCTGCCCATGGATTTGTCCCTCCAATGTAAAATTTGGTATTGCACTGACCCACTTGATTGTGTTGGGAAGCTGAGGCCGAGAGTGACCAGAACCACAAGAGTTGCTGCTATCTTTTTTTCTTCTTTCACTTGTATTTACTGGGTGACTCTGACTTTGGACTTGTGCCCTGGTGTCATGTCAGGAAGAGCTTCTGTTTGTTGATCCTAGACGTTCAAGCAAAAGAAACATTTGGCAAACACGGAGCTTTAGCCAAAGTCAACATGAGCACAGCAATGTGGTTCTGCCTGTCGCAGTCCAGCTGCAGCTACAGCTGACTGACGACGTGAATATTGCCACCCTTGATGCCCGCAGCAACTTCATCGCACACCAACCTGATGATAAGGGTGCTGTGCTGTGAGAAATGTACACTGGCTATTCAAGGAGCTGCTCAAAGAGCTTGTCACGCCACATATGAAGAGGCACACCCAAACTCCAAAATAATATTCATGAAGCAGTAGGAAGGTGTGGCTGAAAAATAAAAACAAAACATAACCACCACCGAGCCAAAGGAAGTCATCAGACAGAAATGGATTCAACTCCTTTACTAAATTGTTTATAGGTGTGAATGTGAGTGTGAATGGTTGTTTGTTTATATGTGTCCTGCGTTTGGCTGGTGACCAGTTCATGGTGTACCCCATATGAGATTCATTATTCTACTACATGATTGAGTGATTGGCCCTGATTGGAAAACAGATGAGTGTTACAATTGAGAAAATGAAGATTCTGGTTGACATGTGAAATCAGGCATACGATCGGACAAGCCTATTCAGGAGTTTCAGCTCAGGAATAATGTTATCAGTCAAGACTTGACATTTCTACAAAAAGGTTGTGACCCCACAATGGGCGGCAATATAAAACAGGACCACAATATGGTTTTGTAGATCACGGTTTCCCAACGTTTATTGAGCCAAGGCAGCCATCTTACATTGGAAAAATCTCCTGGCACACCACCACAAATAAAATCACAAAATGCATCTCATCTCATTCATCATCTCATTTTACTCACCAATGAACTTGGTGTGAAATCTGTGTGTGTTTAATTGCACACAAAGGCATGATTCTGTTGTACATGTGGATACACAGGTCAATTATTAACCCATCTAGTGGAAGAGCACTTCATTGTTCTGCCTGTCACTATATATTGCTGGCATTGATAGACAAAGAAAGATAAGTTTGCAATGAATAAATCATCATCTTTGGACAAATCCAGTGAAATTGGATTATACAGTGGCCAAGGCACCCTGATTGTGAATGACTAAAGTGAATACGGTGAATGACTGCTGTAGATAATAAATATGTACCGTGCATTCTAGGGTTCATCTCTCTGCACAACGAAGGCTGTTGGCCAGTCGGGTCAGCAGATGAGCACATCTTTTTAAATCTGCACAGGGTGAAAACATGACATTTACAACGTGGGCACATGATGATGTTGTTTGGTCAAATTTCTAACAATATTCTTCTGAGCATTATTTAGACCTTTACATTAAAACCTGACTATTCATGACCTGTTAAATAGAAAGGAACTTAAAAACCTTGTGAAGTAAATTCAGATATTTGTTTTTAAATATATTACAGTGGACCCCCTCTATTTGTCAGGGATCGGGACTTGGCGGGAACACGAATAGCGAAAGTCAGCGGATTGATGGCGGATTGATGGCCATGATAATATTAAGTTGGGGCAGGGCTAAAAACTAGCAACTAACTAACTAACAACAACAGGCTGGCGCGTATACTTTCTGGCATGAGACCCCCCGCACTATTTAACTAACAAGTGTGTAGTGACGCTTATCCCAAATAAACATACTGTACAGTATTGTGGTTGCTACAGTGTTAAACACTATATTGTAGATTTGAAAAGTGTGCAAAGAGGACACGGTTCAGCGCGTGAAGGTTCGGAGTCGATGTGCTGTACATTATGTCCAGAAGACAGATAGAAAGGTTTAGGAGTGAGGCGATGCTGAGTGTTGTCATGTAATTCAAGGTGTAGGTTGAAGTTGGTGCAGGTCTAGCTACTCACAGGCTGGTATCACACAGTCCCTATTGTGGTAAAGTCTGTGAAAGTGACTCCTGCACTTTGGGCTGACGTAGAGAGGACCTGAAGAGGACAGAACATTTTTATCTCAGTGTGACATATGTGATTCATTATTATTCTTACCTACTGTGGTGCCTTGAGATATGAATTAATTTATTCCATGACCACACTCATAACACTCATATCAGCTTTCCTTACTGAAATGAATGGAAATGCCACTGATCCAGTCCTTGCTGACAAAATAAGACCAACAAAAATGTGTTTTTTATTGACAAAAATAGATTTCAATCATGTTGTACTTTATAAAACCACACAGTAATTACACAGAATTTGAAGAATTAAATGTTTTTTGTCGAATTCTTTGCTTCAATTCAATGGACATTGTACTGCTCATTCTGCTGTGTATGCTCTGGCCATCTGGGGACAATGTAATACAAACATGCGGCTATACAGTACATAGCGCCTCCACATTCCTCAGTAAGTCGCACTAATATTAGTTGTTCTTCACAGACGATAAAGAATATATGTCTGTGAGTATTGGTATATTATCTGTCTACATGTGTTGGTCCACCATTGGTGTTTAAATAGCCATTGCTGAAAGGTTTAAAAGACTGTGACACAGATGATATTTGTTAGCCCATCCATGGCTGTCGACATTTCCCAATATGTTTTAGCAATAAGCAATGGGACTTCAAAGAAACGTCATGTGGTTGTTTTTCATGCACAATGTGTAAAATTCTCCTTTTTTTAATGTTTGGTTTACCAGTATATTTCAACTGTGTGGCAATAATATATTATAATTCTATCTGCCAAACTGCTGTATCGCAAGTTGGTGGTCACATGCATTTTTTGGAATGTGGGAGGAAGCCGGAGTACCCACGGAAAACCTGCACTGCAAGCGCAAGGAAACATTTCATAGCATTTGCGTAGAGCAGCATGAAGGCCCTGACCTGTCAGGTGTTTGATGATCTTATCTTTATACCGCAGATCTGTGCTCTGAGCCGCTGAAATAAAATGAAAACAGGATCACCTGAGTAACAAGCAAGAAACATGGAAACTGCTACCGTTGCAAAGCTACCGATCTGCCAGACAGCGCTGTGCCAAAGCCCAATAAAGCCGGCAAGAAATCATCCACACCTGGAACGCGAAGAATCACTGAATTCAAAGTTCAAACTGGGCAAACTGTTCTAGTGGCTTCAACTGTTTTTTTTAATCCCGTACAGCACAATAGTCATGTACAGTTCAGTTGTATTTAACTTACAATACGTTTGCATTTGATCATTTTCAAACATTTATTTAGGTACATTTTTAATGTCACTTTTATGTGCAATACATTTTAATTGAATCACTTTTTTAGTTCAGGGCCCTGTAAAGTGAAAATAAAATGTCTTGCAAATTTGACACAGCACAGAAAAGGGTGTTGTTATCAAGCCTGCCAAATTCAAATGAATACAAAAATTACCAAGTATGTAAAATGAAACTCCAAAATCATGAAAAACTGTAGGACGCCATGGGTGTGTTCGCTGACTGTACAGAAAACTCACTCTGCACGACCTTCACCTGTGAATCATATATGTTCGTTCGTACGGTATGTGCTCAACAGTCTGAATAACGTGTACCGCTATGTTTAATAAACAGATAACCTCCGCTCAAGTGTCTCTATTATGTGGGGACCTACGCAACAACACCACTGAACGAGACGCTGACATATTAGACCACCCCGCCGCTATTAGACCACCCCGCCGCTGAAATATCGAGCTTGTTAGCTCATTCGTGTGTCTCTGTTGTGCTGATCTACCTGCGCATGGAGCGAGGCTGTGATGTATTGGACGGACTCCCGTTAGGGGCTAATAGCTACTAGCCCACGGGTCGTCAGCTAATTCACAGCAGAGCCAGCTTAATCGCCATCGGTTCGCTCCGTACGCTGCGTGTGGCCTAACACTTGAGGGAAGATGCATTTTGCTCTGTACTTCTATAGTGGGGGAGGGCCGACTCAAGCCAGAGAGCTCAAGCACATCACTGGGCCGTGTTTTAACCACGCCCCAAAAATCCGGACAATTGAGAAGGTGAAAAAGAGTTTAAACATTATATCTAAAAAAAAAAAAAAAAAACTATACTAAACTGTTTGCACGTTTTCAGCACTTCAAATACATTTCATATATTTAGAAACAAAATGCAGAAATCACTTTACAGGGTCTTTCAGTTTTTTTTCTTTTCTTATATTTAACCTTTGTAGCACCATAATAATAGATATGTGTATTAGTTTCACGGCTTTCAGGGGCAGTTTGAATGATTAAAATTGCAGGAAATAGCGAGGAGTTATGGTAATTTGAAATACACATGCGCTGCGGTGTCCCCGGGAGCCCCGTAGTTTTAGAAGGGTGTTAATTTCAAATTGTGCAGAATTTTACAGTGGCTTATAATAATATTAAATATATCCATCCATCCATTTTCAACACCGCTTATCCTGGTTAGGATCGCGGGGCGCTGGAGCCTATCCCAGCTGACTTCGGGCGAAAGGCGGACTACACCCTGAACTGGTCGCCAGTCATTCGCAGGGCACATATAGACACGGACAACCATTCGCACTCACATTCACACCGTCACTGAGTGGGAACTGAACCCACGCTGCCTGCACCAAAGTCAGGCGAGTGTACCGCTACACCATCAGTGACTTAATATTAAATATATAAATATATCTTTTTTTTTTTTTTTTTTTTTTTTTAGGAATAAAGCCCTTGTTGAAATGTCGTCGTGATGGTGGTACTTGAAAGTATTTTTTTTTGTAAAAACTGAACTCAGCAATGTGCAGTGCTTGCTGTTTGAAAACTTCGAATCACTATTGTAGTACAATAGGCAATGGACGTCAGTTGCCCAATCCAAAACCTCTAAATGTTGTTATTGCTTCTGACTGGTCTCTCTTGATGGACCAGTGGAGGACATGTGTGAGTCACATGCTAACCAACAGAAAATTAATTGTCACACACTCATTGTGAGACTTGCGACATTTATCTCAGGCTCACATTTTGGAAACTGGACTATTGCTAACTAAACTAATAAATTAAACACTGAGGCTGTCTGCAGGAAGGGACTGAAATATCTGTACTTCCTGGGGAAGATAAATTGTTTTTAACAATTACATCCTCATTTTCATTTTCCTTGCACGCATAGTATGTTCTGGGTCATTTTTTTTTACCCTGGCCAAAACGATCCTCATAATAATTGTCAATCAAATTGTGAACTGCTGTTTCAACATTCCATTGTGATCAATTAAAGACAATGGCGGAGCCTGTGCAAATGTTGTGGAACACAGACAGTTCTCAGGAATGTTACAAACCCCCTGTGAGCATCATCACCTCTGGCCCATAAAAATACACTTACGTATACAGTGGCATCTATGAGTTTAATTTGTTTCAATGACCACGCTCGTAACTCAAAACACTCAAATCATCTTTCCCCATTGAAATGAATAGAAATTGAATTAATTTGTTCCAGCCCCCACCCCCTAAAAAAATGGCCCTCTTTTTTTTTTTTTTTTATTGAAAATGGCCCTCTATAATGTTATACTTTATGAAAACATACACCAATGACATAATTAAATACAATTTAAAATATTTTAAACAGTTTTTGTCACACATTCTGCAATACAATGCACATTGTACTGCTCATTCTGGTGTGGGTGCTAATATTAGTCGTTCTTCGCAGAGGATAAAGAGAATATACCTGTGAGTATTGTTATATTGTCTGTCTACATGTGTTGCTGCCCAGTTTGTGTTCAAATAGCCGTTGCTTAAACGGTTATAACACCGTAACATACAGTCGTGTACAGAAATATTGCCACCTTTGGGGTGCCAATGTCTTTTCCCTGACTGTCTGACATGAAATCAGACTAAACCTTTCCTGTTTTAGGTCAATTATGATTACCAAATGTATTTCGATTTGCTAAATGCCAGGATTGTTTGAGACATATATGTAATACATATGTCAACTAAGTTTGTTCAAATGTGAAGATACTTTATATATATATATATATATATATATATATATATTATATTATATTCAATTGCTGCTTGTGAAGCGGAGTTACTGCCACCATACAGCGCTCATATGTCAGATTTGCCAAAGATCGGCCGAACGACAGCTACAAGAACTACAGTTATACTGACCGAGTTGAACGCTGAAGCCGCTCTTTGTGTGGAGCTCTCCTTGCTCCGTTGTTTCATCGGAGCGGTGGCTCACCAGTTTGAGGTTGTGAGGTGGCTCACAACTTTTCAGCAGGGCAGCAACAGCGTAACAACCGGCGACCAGCAGCAGTACTGACTTCACCGTCAGCCACCGGGCCATCGTCACTGATGGGACACATCACAAACACAAACACGTCCTTCGGCATTGATGGCTGACCTTCAAGAGACACTTAGGGCCTTCAGGCCTTGGTGAACTTTTAGCATCAATTATTTAACTCTGTCATGACAGATGTTTAATTACTGGGCCATTCCATAATTGGACAACATTTTCAAATACAGAAACGTGCACTTGTTGTTAACATTATACTTGTTCTGAGGTAAAGGTGATTCCTAAATATGATTTAAACCCCCTAAAACAACTTTTGTCTCCTGTCGTTCCCTCTTAATGACCAACTTACATATCAAATATATCAGCTGAAAATGAAATAAAAGTTTTAAATCAGCTTTCGTAGGAATGATTGTTTTACCAGACATATTACAGTATCTTAAATAGTAATTATGCTTGAAAGTTGTGTCTCTCAACACACACACATTCCTCTTACCTAACCGTTTCAGCCATCGAGAGGAGGGGGGGGGGGGTGGGGGGAAGGTGAGCAACACGACTCAGCAAAAATTACATCATCAAGCTAATTGCTCTAACCATTGGTAGAAGACCGCTCCTAGGTAAATCCTCTTACTTTTTTCTTTTCAGTCGAAATGGAGTATTGTCACTCAAACCAACGCCACCCTATTTCTCATATTATCAGAAAAAGACATGAACACCAAAGTTTTTCTGTTTTTATTATGCAGCTTAGTTTATTCTTGACTAGTTAGCATAGCAGGTAACACAATTTTCATGTACTCATGAGCAAAAAACTCTGACATTAGCATTGATTTGCATCCTTGTTACTGTAATATTGTTATTAAAATAAAATGTAACTTTATTTAACTTTAAATGACTTAAATCACAAAGCTTTTGTCTGTTTTTCAGATTACTGAGTATCTGTAGCAGGCTTGCGCTAAACACAGCAAAATGTGTGATTTGATATATCACGTAAAAATTTAACTATCGATGATTGAGCTGGGAAAAACAAATTATTTGATTATTACCTGTTTTTTTTAAAACATAAAACATTTCTAATGATCACTTTTTTTTAAATGTTGGTCCTCAAGTTCTGGAATGGGTCGCAACCTAAAACCAGGTGGTTACAACCAACTCAACAAAGGGCTAAACTTACTTTTATTGGTCTCTTCCAAAAAAAAAAAAAAAAAAAAGTGTGATCCACACGCGCACTGGAGCGGTTAGTCCATCCTCAGCCTCGTCTCCATCCTCGCGTCACGTCGATTGAGACGGACCATTCCTCGGCGAGGTCCCCTTCCTCCACTTCCTCCTCAGAGGATGAAGAGGAGGAAGCGCAAGCTGCACGTGAAGGCACACGACAGATGGACGGTGAACGATTTGAAAAGTTTTAAAGGTAGCCTTCTGTCTCTAGAACTACTGGATAAGGTGGAATGGGGAAGGAAAAAAAAAAACAAAAAAAAAACACACCCCTTTTGTTTGTTACCTGTACTGTACCGTACAGGACTTTACTGTATCACTAGTTGCGTGGAAGAAAACCCCCTGAGCGGAGGTGACCTATCGCAGCGTCGCACTAGCTCCGCCTCATTTAGAAGATTCAAATTCCAACTAATTTAATGTATCCCCGCTGACAATTAACCCTCTGGGCTCTATGGAGCAGTGGTTCTCAATTTTGTTTTAAACCAAACACCCCATCATCTAAAAAAAAAAATACGACAACACGACCAACATTAAAATACAGTAACATAGTAGGCCCGACTGTTTATCAAAAACAAGGAGAAATTATAGGGGGAAAAAATGCACTTATATATTGATTCCATTCAGATGTATTGCACATAAAAGGGCGGCACGGTGGGCGACTGGTTAGAGCGTCAGCCTCACAGTTCTGAGGAGCGGGGTTCAAATCCCGGCCCCGCCAGTGTGGAGTTTGCATGTTCTCCCCGTACCTGCGTGGGTTTTCTCCGGGCACTCCGGTTTCCTCCCACATCCCAAAAACATGCATTAATTGGAGACTCTAAATTGCCCGTAGGCATGACTGTGAGTGCGAATGGTTGTTTGTTTCTATGTGCCCTGCGATTGGCTGGAAACCAGTTCAGGGTGTACCCCGCCTCCTGCCCGATGACAGCTGGGATAGGCTCCAGCACGCCCCCGAGACCCTAGTGAGGAGAAGCCGCCCAGAAAATGGATGGATGGATGCACATAAAAGTTGAATACACGTTGTACCTAAATAAATATTCTAAATGATTAAATGCAACTGTATTTTCACTAAAAGGTAAACACAACTGAACTTTGCCGAACAAGTACAGAGTAGGCTACTGGATTAAAAAAGAAAAAAAAGGTTAAACCACTGTATTATACTATGCACAGTTTCAACATTTAATGTAGAGATTCTTTCATGTACCATAAGAGGGAACCCACGGACCACGAGTGGTACGCATATCACATTTTGGGAACCACTGCTGTAGAGAGTTTTCCTGTGACTTAAAGCACCTCTACGCCTTGTTTTGTTCCAGTGCTTATTGAACATTTGAATAGAAAAACTTGATAGCCGATGAAAAAAATAAATAAATGGTGAAATACTCTCTATCTGTCACAATCCATCTTCAAAACGTTCCATCTTCATTTTATGACAAACTTAGTTGACACTTTTACTGCAAGTATTGATGTAAGTGTTGGCGGCGGATAGCAACTGGCCCTGGCAATGAATAGCGAAAACCTGCTAATAATTGACGATCATTATAAATTACACCCAAAAAATCAATTCCAATTCCATTCAAAAAAAAAAAAAAAACACGTATAAGTGGGTTCCAAATGACATTGATAAATTGGTGAATTTGCAAATGCCACAGTGCAAATATGTGGGGGTCCACTGTTCAAGTAAGAAACACGCCGTGCGCGACGATGACTTACCGCGTGGCTGGAGTTTAAATGTCAGTAGTTTTTTTACACGCCGTACTCCATTTACTCCATGAACTGTGTCATCTTTCCTCACGATGGTGACACGCACTTTCTACTGACGACCACGACACATACTGTACCTTGTTTATAGCATACATATATGAACTCTGTTGAAGTCTCAGGTAACAGATTATCCCAGCTAACTTCGGGCGAGTGGGTTAGAGGTGGGCTACACACTGAACCGGTCGCCAGCCAATCGCAGAGCACATATAAACAAACAACCATTAGCACTCACATTCACACCTACGGGCATTTTAAAGTCTTCAATGAACCTAGCATGCATGTTTTTGGGATGTGGGAGGAAACCGGAGTGCCTGGAGAAAACCCACCCAGGCACGGGGAGAACAGGAAAACTCCACACAGGCGAGGCCGGGATTTGAACCCCGTTCCTCAGAACTGTGACGCAGATGTGCTAACCAGTACTCACCATGCTGCGAGTTAAGTATTATTATTATTATTATTATTATTATTATTATTATTATTATTATTATTATTATTATTATTATTTTTATCACCAACTACTCCCAGACATGGCAAAATGTACTTACTGTAAGTACAGATAGATATCTGTGTTTAAAAAAAAAAAAAACTTCTTGTCATGATTACTTAATTCAAAGTTTTAAAAAGTAAAGTGTCTGAAATGTACAAAAGTAAAAATGAATGTTTTGTACTGTACTGTCAATTAATATAACACCTGTCTTGATGACATGGTCTAACAGTGATAAACTTCTCTGCACAAAATATAGTTTCTGTCTTTTATTAACTTACCTGGTGCTTGTACTGAGAAGAAAAAAAATTACGGTTAGCTACATCATGTCGCATGTTGCTTTTTATTCTTAATAAAACGTGCCGTACACTCACATTCTGTTTTGATGGCCCCTAAAATCTTCTAGGAGGGGCCATTTCTTGACTTGCATGTTTCTACTAGGGCTGTCAATCAATACATTTTTTTTCTATCAGATGAATCACACTTTTGAATTTTGATTAATCGCGATTAATCACAGGCACCAAATATACCCTACCAAACATCATACCACATTTTTTTTGAGATGGTATTTTAAACTTCTGCTTAGATGAAAAGAGTGCTCAGCGCTGCATCCATCCATCCATCCATCTTCTGTACCGCTTATCCTATCTAGCATATTACCTTTGCTTTATCGAAAGTCCCATCGGGGTGAGTTTTGAACCAAAATTTGGCACCAAGCACACCAGTCGGATTCTCCTCACTCATCTTTGCACTGCCGTAAGCATTGACCTGATCACTGACCTTATAGCAACCTGTGCCGCATTTCAGATATCCAGCCGCGGTGACGGTAAAGGAGCGTGTCCGCGCAAATAAATTGTGTAATTAAAAAGTTAATACATGATGAACGCGATATTTTTTGTGATTAATCATACGCATTAAAACATCAATTTTGGCAGCTCTAGTCACTATTGATCATTAGTTCAGTGGTTCTCAAACATTTTACACCAAAAATTCTCACCATCTTGACCAATATTAAAGGTCCCATATTTTGGCTGTTTAGACCTCCACAGAGTGACTGTCTAACATTGACCTCGTATCAAAATGTCAATTTCATTGCAAAAGAAGCACTTCGGTTTTGTCATACAAGTGTCCAGAAAAGCACCCTCTGACAGCGACTTCTGTTTGACCCAGTTTTGCATCCGCTTTGTCCATATTTGCCTCAGACCGCCCCTTTCCTCTGATTGGTTGCCTCCGTGTAGAAGAGACGCTGGCTCGGGAGCGGTGAGGGAAGGCAAAGAGCTTCACTTGTAAGGTAGATAAGCTCAAGAAATTCAAAAGACCTGCTTTCAGGCCTCTGGGTGGAAACACTTATGGAACTCAGGAAACCGTGGATGATTTTAAATTCAAATTTCACATGTTTACTGAGGCAACATAGAGACAGCATTACATCCCTAAAACTAGAAAGAAAATTGGTTTGGTAAAATATGGCACCTTTAAAATACATTTGCATCATAAACCCAAGAAGTGTTAATCAAAAACAAGGCAGAGGCTTGATTCCTAAAAAGTACATCTGTATTATTATAAGCCACTTTAACATTATGCACTGTTTGAACACTGCAAATAAATATAGGGGGAAAAATAACAACCGTACTTCATTAATAATGCCATTAAAAATGTTTTGCATATAAGTTAAATGCAAATGATACTTTAAAAATGGTGATAACAGTTCTTAAAGATTAAATGCAAAAGTATTGTACTGTACGAAAAAGTTAAATACAACTGAATTGTACTTAAAAATGTACTATACAGTACTTAAAGTAAAAAAAATGTGCTGTACATACAAAGCAAAAAAATGTACTGTATTGGATTTTTTTTTTTAAAGTTTAAAGAGGCTGTATTGCATCGCTACAAGCTTCAGTCTAATAGGTTTGACTGTATGTCATGTTTAAAATGTTTGTCCCTTTACAGAGTTGCCTTGAGATACGGGTGACCTGACCTATGAGTTTTTCAAGGTATGAGTTATCATTCGGTCAATTTTTGCTTTGACTTGAGAGCGAAAACATGAGATATGAGCGCTGTATGGTGGAAGTGAACTCAGCTCACTTCCAACTTGCCAATGTCCCCATTGTGGGACTAATAGAGGTTATCTTACCAAAAAGCAGCAGTTTGGCACATAGAATTTGTAAATATGATTGAAAACAGAGGCTTCAAGCTTATCACCACTCCCACTTGATGTTTTCTGTTAATCTAAACAAAAAACAAAGAGAATTAAACATTGTGTAGTTAAAACAACCAACAACTTTGCCCTAGGAATGACCTCGATAGCTTAATGCTGACACATAATGGAAACCGTCATAGAAAGGGTAGAAAGGCGTTAGTTGTTATAACTCTTTGTGTATCTGTTGCCAAAAGTATTCACTCACCTGCCTTGACTCAGATATGAATGTGACATCGCATTCTTCACCCATAGGGTTTAATATGACACTGGTCCACCCTGTGGCATTAGAACATCTTAAACTCTTCTGGAAAGGCTTTCCACAAGGGTTAGAAGTGTGTTTATGGGAATCTAGACCATAAACTCACTCCTAAACCTTGTTGAAAGCCTTCCCACAAGAGCTGAAGCTGTTATAGCTGCAAACAACATGCTACACACATGGATTTAGAATGGGATCTCACTTAAAATCATATGTGCGACAAGCTAGGTGAGCGAATACATTTGTGAATATGGTGTATCTGAACACAAGCTGCAGAGCAAGACATGTAGACAGGCAATATAACAAAACTCACAGGCATATATTCTTTATTCTCTACAAAAAAATACTAAGAAAGCATCTTACTGAGTCACTTACAGTAGTTGTGAAACTCTTCTTCTTTGTTTGTGTCTGTATGGCTGCAGTATACTGCACACCAGAAGGAGTAGCACACAGAATTGAATTGAGGCATTCAATCAGGATGCAGAAACTGATTTTGTAAAAAAAAAAATAAATAAATAAATAAAAATGATATTTTCACCCAAGCCACTACTAGAGGAGATAACACAATGCTGATTAGATTTATCAGCTTCTTTAACATCTCACTGTATTTTTCATTATTGATGTTTTACTGTATATTTTATGTCCACCGGCGATACATTATTCCTGCGCGCTGGACATCCAGGCGCACTAAAACTTAAGTACGACTGGAAATTCTGGATTTTACCAAGCAATGGGGAGAGCGCAGCTCATTGTCAACTATTTGTAAAAAGCTAACTAAACATTATTTTGCGTTTCTGTAGCGGAGAAACTCGGGTGTTTTTTCAATAATGTATTTTTTATTGTATTTTTTTTTTTTAAACCAAAAAGTATTTACAAAGCCAATATAAGGTGGCCAGAATGTAAGTTTAAGGAAATCATAACCTCTCATTATTTACTTAAATATGATCAAATTTCTGCCGGTGTCCCTTCAGTTCATTGTGTTGGAGCCCTAGTGTTTTATCCAATCCGATCCACTTGTTTTACAATCACAGACAAAGCAGTCCACGTTTTGTCTGTGACCTTGCTTGCATTTGTTCCTTGAACTCTGTGTGGTTCTTATGTGGCCCGTCTTTTTCACTCCGTCCCACAGCCATTCAATGAGTCAATCGCAACTCGACTTTTGGCCCCGCGCAGTCTGAAATCCGTCTTTCAGGAAGTAATAAGACGAGTGACAATTGCTGGCTTGGGGCGTAGAAGACAATTGTGCATGGAGACAAATGTACAAGTACAAATGGGAGCTTGCCAACATTGTATTGCCAGCGTAAAAGTGGCGCAGAGACCTTTTTGGGGTAACACTGCATCATCTCTGCTGGAGTTTCACTGAGAGTTCAATGAAAAAAAGAGTCCTTTGAATTTATTCAATTTGAACCTGTACATCGGTTGCACATGATTAATATGTGTTAAAATGACATAATTTACTCCTCTTCCCCTAAACAAATATATCAATGACATAATTTACCCCTCTTCTCCTAAAACAAATTGTCACATTAACAATTTTATTCATGTGCGACCGATGTACATGTTCAAATTAAGTAAATTCAAATGACTTTTTTTTTTTTTCCAGTGTTGGACTTGGAACATATGCATTCTCTCAGGAGGAAAATTCCTGGAAGATGCTATCTTCCTGCAGACATGCCAACTCGGTGCCTTAAATGACTTGAACCTCAGTACCGTGAGTAACCCGATATTTTGTTTTAATGATTTTCTTGTATTATAGCTACTGTGAGAGATGCTTATTTTGCCATGGGAGGTGTTTTTGTTTTGTTTTGTTTGACTCTGTAGCAGTAAAGTCTGGACTGGATTTCTCTTTTGCATGATAATTCCTGTTTCACAAGATCGAGCTCACTCACTGTATCACTTGAAAGACTACGACGCTTCAAGCTTCAAAGTTCTGTGTTTTGGGGTTTGGCCTTCCTGTGTGGAGTTTTGTTAAGTGGCTGCAGCTTAATGTTGCATTTGGATGAATGGATGATGGAGAAAATGTGTATATAAATCAAAGCATGGGAAATTTATTAAGGAGCTGTGCTCAAATCAAACAGCCATCAAAGAATTGAAGCATCAGAGAACTCTGCTGACACACAGGAGGGAAGCAAGAATAAAAGATGATGACACAAGGATGCGTCCTATAGCATGTGTCCTAGCGCCTCACTGTGGCCCAAGCATAATAATGCACATCAACTGAGGACATAGTGTCTCTCAACAAGCTTGAATATTCTCCCTGTGCCTGTATGGGTTTTGTCCAGGTACTCCGGTTTCCACCCACATACCAATACAATGCATGCTAGCTCAATTGAAGACTACAACTCGTCCGTAGTTGTGAACGTGAGCGTGAATAGTTGTTTATTTATATGTGCCCTGCAATTGGCTGGTGACCAGTTCAGGGTGTGACCCGCTTTTCGCCCCAGAGTCAGCTGGAATAGGCTCCAGCACACCAGCGACCCATCAGGAGGCAAAGTGGTACAGAGAATGAATGAATGAATAGATGTAACAGTGGCGTAAAACTTGTACACAGTATTGTATCTTTTGTCAATCCACTGAAAAACAATATTAAGCTGTTTGTGAAATTTGTGCTCATGTGCTGCGTTCGCTCATATCCTGTGCATCCCCTGGGGGATAAGCCCCCCCGTTTATAAAACCTAGTGACACCCCTGACGCTGTCCAATGATAATACCTTGGTACTGTCTGTACATTATTAGTGTGCGTCACCGGGTGACTAATGTATGGGAAAGAATTAAAATCTTATGAATGAATCTTTATTATTAAGTTATATATATATATTTACAACTACCTTTTCATATTTATCCCATTTATTGCTGTTTCAAACTTCCAATTCATATTTATTGCTGCTAAAATGGTCACAGGGTTCACCCTGGTTAATTTTGTGCAAATAGACTACAAGTCCAGTATAGCAGATGATAAAACCGAGAGAGCTGTTTACACTTGCTCAAACTGAAATATTATGAAATGACATATTTATATTACATTATACTATAGCAGCAATCATTCAAGCATGTTTGAGAAAATTATGATGATGTGCAAACACTGATCTCATGCCAAAGTGGATGCAGAAAAGAGATAATGAGATCGAAAAATAGGATCAAATATGATCAAGAGGCTTCTGGGACTTTACAAGGGATACATAAGGGTTTTTTGTTTTTGGGTGAAATTTCAGGATGACCCTAAAATTCACTATAACCTTTTACAGATTAACTTAACTTTTAAACTTTTGAATGAATGTCCAACTGTGTTGAATACTTTTTGCACAACTTTGCTCTCTAACGAGGAGTTGAATGGCAAAATGTACAAAATGTTTTTTATTCTTTATTTCCAAGGATGTCCACTTTCCTTTCTGTGACTACACAAGGCTTAAAATAGATTGTTCTCCGAGGGAAGTGATCTGAGAGTAGATACAGATATATGATAGAGGCTCATCATGAAATTTCACCTGAAAACCAAATGTCCCAAACGTTTTGCGAGTAGGGGACATCTTACTCGTCTTCTCCTTCATCCTCATAGATTGCAGTCATGGGGCCAGCAAAGTGGCGTTGGCGAGCAGGCATACGCCGACTCGCTGACCAGTGAGCAGTGTGCAGGCGAGGTTGCGTGGCAAGAGAGGAAGGAAGGAAGATGGGCAAGGAGAAGAGTGGCAACCCTTTTTGCCTCTTTGCCAAGGGGGCGGACACATTCAGGTATGTTTGCGACCCATTAAGAGTCAGGCGAGTGTTGACTGTCCACAAGGTTTGGAACAAGGATGTGGCTTGGGCATGGGCATGCCGGGGGCCGGAGGCAGCAGGAGAAACAACTACTCCAAGACGCTCGACAGCCGATATACGGGAGGACGAGTGCGAGCGAGTCCCCTTTCTCAGCAGCAGGGCTTTAAAGTTGTCGCTTTTCGACTGTCTTTTACCTTTGAGGGTTACAAAGGTTTGCGGCGTCGGTCGGGGTCGGTGGTCGGCCGAGGTCAGACCAGAAGAATCTCTTCGTCCAAACATCTTCCGCTTGGACCTGAGACAGACGGACAGATATTTCGGTTTTACTTCTTTTGGATGGTACGCTTGCATTCTGTTGTTGCAACGAGGACAGGGGAGAGAAGCAAGCTAACTACAATGATGTTGGTTCTCAAACTGGAGTCCGGGGATCTCCGCAAGCTTTAATTTGAGTGGCTGTAAAATCATTTGCGATCAATTGTTATGTCATATCATCTTTTAAAAACTGCTTGGAAGCGGAGGACACTACGTTCACAATTTCCAAAATTTCCAAAAACAATTTGAAATGTGCACTCGTCGGACCACAGAACACTTTTCCACTTTTCATGAGTCCATCTTAGATGAGCTCGGGCCCAGAGAAGCCGGCGGCGTTTCTGGGTGTTGTTGATCAATGGCTTTTGCTTTGCATTGTAGAGTTTCAAGTTGCACCTACGGATGTAGCGCCAAACTGTATTTACTGACATTGATTTTCTAAAGTGTTCCTGAGCCCATGTGGCGATATCCTTTACACATTGATGTCGGTTTTTGATGCAGTGCCGCCTGAGGGATCGAAGGTCACGGCATACAATGTTGGTTTTCGGCCTTGCCGCTTCCATGCAGTGATTTCTGCAGATTCTCTGAACCTTTTGATGATATTATTGACCGTAGATGATGAATTCCTCAAATTCCTTGCAATTGTACGTTGAGGAACATTGTCCTTAAACTGTTCGACTATTTTCTCACGCACTTGTTCACAAAGAGGTGAACTTTGCCCCATCTTTACTTGTGAATGACTGAGCAATTCAGAGAAGCTCCTTTTATACCCAATCATGGCAGCCACCTGTTACCAATTAGCCTGTTCACTTGTGGGATGTTCCAAACAGGTGTTTGATGAGCATTCCTCAACTTTCTCAATCTTTTTTGCCACCTATCCCAGTTTTTTTTAGAACATGTTGCAGGCATAAAATTCTAATTTAATGATTATTTGCTAAAAACAATCGAGTTTATCAGTTTGAACGTTAAATCTTTGTAGTGTATTCAATTAAATATAGGTTGAACATGATTTCCAAATCATTGTATTCTGTTTTCATTTATGTTTAACACAACGTCCCAACTTTATTGGAATTGGGGTTGTACTTCATACTTAAAAATTATTTTAAAAAAGTTCCTAAAATGGTCATAAAAGTCATAAAATGTAGCATGTAAATCTCTCAGTTGTCAACACTGACTGGGCTTTTGTAAACTAACTCCTCTCTGTCAGCAGCCATGTTGTTAGTGTAAGCAGTGCACGTCAGTTAGCCATGATAGATAAATCCATCAATCCTTCCATGCAATTTCTATTCTGACTTTGGCAAGAGGTGGGGTACACCCTGGACAGCCAATTGCAGGACACATGTCAACAAACAAGCATTCACACCTACGGACAATGTAAAGTCTTCAGTGAACTTAACATGCAAGTTTTTGGAATGTGGAAAGAAGTCACAGTACCAAGAGAAAAGCCACATGGGCAGAGAGAGAACATGCAAACTCCACACAGGAAGTCCGGGGCCTGGATTTGAACCCACAAACTCTGAACCGCGAGGCGGATGTGCTAACCACTGCATCTGGTGGCCTGATGGATTAATACTGAATTGAATTTCGTTAAATTCCTTTTTATTTAAAAGGTGATGAATATTTAACAGTAGGTTGAAATGTTAAATAAATAAATAAATAATACATTCTCATGACATCTAGTGGTGCACATGGCACTTACACTATATTGCCAAAAGTATTCCCCCACCTGCCTTGACTCAAATATGAATGTAAATGACATCCCATTCTTAATCCATAGGTTTTAATGTAATATCGGTCCACCCTCTGCAATTATAACATCTTAAACTCTTTCAGTAAGGCTTTCCACAAGGCTTAGGAGTTTGATTATGGGCATTCGTGACCATTTCTCCAGAAGCGCATTTGTGAGGGTACATACTGATGTTGGACAAGAAGGACTTGCTCTCCGTCTCCACTCCAATTCATCCAAAAGTGTTCTATAGGGTTGAAGTCAGGATTGTGCAGGCCAGTCAAGTTCATCCACATCAAACTTTCTCATCCGTAGGCCTGTCACAATAATTACAATATCCAGACTAGATAAATGGTCGTTGTTGTGGTGAACCGGCGTGTGGATCACACAGTAAGCCGACAGAGTTGGACGGCTGTGTCATTAGCCGCTACAGGGCTCATGGAACGCCGGCGGACCGGTGCACTCTTGCCGGTGTTGGCTCCGTCCATTACTCCACAGCTTTGCTCCATGTGCAGCATGTAGATTCACACAGCAGAGACACTTTAGGAAATGTTAGCTGTTTGTTGTCTTCGCTATCCCAGTCATGCGCTAATAAGATAGCTAGCAAGCTAACCAGCTAGCCTGTGAGCTAACGAGCGAGCGAGTTAAGTAGTTAAACAGCTCGCTCCACCGTGGCAAAGTCATAATATCAGTGCCTCTCCGAGTTGTTATGTGTTAGTCCCGAATTAACACAAACATGGGGACGTTAAAGTTTTATTAAACATAACCTCAGTGGCACACGTTATTCAGCTAGTAGCTGACTACAGCGAATGTCAACGTATATTTTATTGACAAGTGAAGGGCTAGTCTTCAGGGGACCAACCACACAGTGGCCGGGTTTACATCGAGACTTTTTTGTCATTCCGATTGACATCATTCCGATTGAAGATCAACTGTTTACATGTGACGTGATCTATTCCAATCGGGTGTATACACTCATGCCAGAGTAGCATCTGCTTCATTTGCACACTGATTGAGGAGTATCTGCAACATTTGCACAACCAACATTGTCCCAGATGATCGCACTACTCGTCACTTTAAACCGCATACACTCCTTGAAGTCTCGGCGCCCTTTGCACAATGGTCATTGCACCAGACTATTGCAATATTAGTCATTCGAACTGCTCTAAGTGCTAGAGGACTCTGCATCTTTTTGCACCATTGTCCAAAAAAAAAAAAATAATAATAATGTACCGGCATTACCAGATAACTAGCAACCCTTTACTGCTCAGTGACTGTTTTTTTTTTGTCAATGTCTTTATGTCTCAAAAGTGTTCTCTGTCAATTGACTGTCTGTTGTCGTACTAGAGCAGCTCCAACTACCGCAGACAAATTCCTTGTGTGTTCTTTGGACATACTTGGCAAATAAAGATGATTATGATTATGATTATGATTATGATACATGATGTGCAGCTGTGTGACATGCGCACTTCGTCATGAATGTCCACGTCATTTATCAAGGTGGTGGTCCGTCATCTTTTCAGCACAGTAGTTGGGATTGGCTTTATACGTTCATTAAATAAAAAAGGCGGGAGCCGCCATATTTACGCGGTGCATAAATGATGACGTCACTATGTATTTACATCAAGAAGAAGCATGCTCAGACAGAACTTTTCCTGGTTCTATTCCTCATGACAGCATGTACAAAAATGTACTTCTAATCCGTTTAGCAAAAGGAATATTCCACTCCTGCGAAACCGAATGAAATTCCATTCAGATTTGGCCTGTTTATTCCAATTGAGGTGTTTATATGGAGCATTTTCATTCAGTTTGAGCTTCTAAACCGATTATAATCCGAATAGAAGGCTCCATGTAAACCAGTCTGGTCTTGCACCTCTTTGTTCTTTATTTCAGACCCAGGGGGATCCATATCACAGAGTAAAGAAAAACAATTTAATCGAGAAACAAAAAAGGAAATAATAATAATGACAAAAATAATAATATTGATAACAACAACAATAATGATTTAAAAGCAAAAAAATAAATAATAAAATGAAAAATAATAAGGGGGAGCCTTATTTTTTTATGATTTCAGAGGCATTAAAAAACAGCAATATTATATTTTATTGCGATAGTTTTTGGAAAAATATATCATCTTGGAAAAAAAAATATCGTGGCAGGCCCACTTAACCGTGTCTTTATAAACCTTGATTTGTGCACTGATGCACAGTCATGTTGGTAAAGGAAGGGACCATCTCCAAATGGTTCCCACAAAGTTTAAAATGTCCAAAATAATAGCCCTTGAGCTCCAGTGAAAGGCACTCTGAATGCTTCAGCATGCCAAGAGATTTTGGGCAGTCAAACACTTTTACCACTTCCTGTTCCAACATATCTGTGCACCAGTGCACAACGTAAGGTCCATAAAGACATAGATGAAAGAATTGTGTATGGATGAACTTGACTGGCCTGCATAGAAGCCTGCCCTCAAGGTCACAGAACACCTTTGGGTTGATTTTGTGTGGACAGTGAGCCAGACCTTCTCGTCCAACATCAGTGTGCGAAATTACAAAATATGCTCCTGGAAGAATGGGGAAAAATATCCCATAACTCTTACTCACTCCTAAACCTTGTTGAAAGCATTCCCACAAAGGTTGAAGCTGTTACAGCTGAAAAGGGTAGACAAACATCATATTAAACCATATGGATTTAGAAAGGGATTCACTTAAAATCATATGTGAGTCAAGGGAGGTGAGCGAATACTTTTGGCAATATAGTGTATGTGAAATTGGCGTTAGGTTTATGAGGGCGTCCTTGAAAAAATGTCTCCTCTGTGTGGGTCCCTGGACTCAAAAAGTTTGAGAACTCTTGGTCTAAGGCTACGGGATTGTCTTCACTTACTGGCAATCAAGCCGTTCCTTCCCATAATGCACTGCTTCATGCGGGAGGAAACAAGCATGTGAGTCATCATGATTGACATTTAGTGTACTACATGTATGTAACTGTGCGCTGTGTGTACCTGTGGATGACAGTGAAGAGGTCCTCAGCTGTTGGTGGTCCCGCTGGCCCACCTGTGTAGAGGCCAGCTGCACATTCACAAGAGAAGCCACTTAGTTGCATAACAGCGGGCTTCAAACAATGACTGCAGGAACCAGCCTACCATGAGAACGTCCACCGTCACCCTGCTCCTCTTTTTCCTGGGGCTCTTCTATGAGGAGATCACTCAGTGATGCTGCCCCCTGCTGGTTGTCACTGGACAACACACTGCTCAAGGAGCAGCTTCTTAGACCAATTGGGGCACAAAAACTGCTCTCCCTTGTCTGTGACTCCACCTCTTCGTCTGAGGATGAAGATGAGGATGATGAAGAGGATGAAGAATCCCTACTTGATGACATCATTAGCAGGTGTCTTCCTGCTGTCTTCCTCTTCTTCCTTGTTTTGTCCTTTTTGGTAGTGGCAAACATCGTGGTCGTCTTTCTCCGCTCTTCACCTTCTTCCTCATCCTTACCCAGTAACCTCATCATTCTTCTGTGACCATGTCTGTCCACTTCTTGCTGGAGTGGTGTCCCGGTACCCATTTGGACTGCTAGAGCTCTACGTGTTAAAGTGTCAAAAGCGCACCACGGACCATTGGCGGTGCCATCGAAGGAGTACAGAACTTTATCCAGCATGCTCGAGGAACGGCTGCTCTTATTGTTTGATAAGGTGTCACTGTGCAACGTGTTACCTGTGGCTTCAACTGCACATTCTTTGGTACCAGTCGGCTCCACGAAGCATTTTTGATTTGCAAGGTCCTCTTTTGGCTCTCCTCTGTACTCTGGAGATGCAATCACACCCTGAATGCTAAGATTGGGCTTCTTTGGAAGGGTGGGGTTCTTCCTCGAGCTCACAACCTCACACGGACGGCATGTTAAGTCACCAGTTCTATGACAGTTATAATTTTCCGACCCATATGACGACTCACTTAACTTGGCCTCTGATAATACCTGGGTCTGGGTGTGCTCTTTTCTGGAGGTACCATCAGACATTTTCACACAGGAACCCTCATGTCTTAGATTATTCATCAGTCTGGCATTAGAAGCCCCTGAATGTATTTGGCCATTTATAAGATGATCATCTTGGTTCGCAGTGTAGATATGAGTGTAAACAGACTCATTCTTGAGCACCACCTCACAACCGGGCAATATTCCAGGTTGTTGTTGCTTTGGGGTATCAAGGCTCAGAGCAACATCTAGCCGACGACTGTCAGAAAGCTTGGCAGTGGCTTGCATGCTCTTCGAGGGTAGGACTTCTTCGGTTGTAATGGTGCGAAGCTTGACACTCTGCAAAGCCTGCGCAGTGACAAGGGGGAAGGTGAATAGGTTTAACCCTTTCACATTGCCATTCGAGGGTGTGTCGAGGCCCGGTGGGGGGTGTAACCTGGCGGATGGGCAGGTGACAGCAGGACATGTTGAGAGGAGCAGCGTGTGATGGGAAGACTGTTTGATTGCATGGGAGTATGGAGGAGGAGGAGGTCGAGAGGCCAAAGGAGCTGGGCGAGGTCGAGGTATTGATGACTGCGATAAGGAAGGAGGAAGGGCTGGCGGTAGGAGAGAAGGAGGAGGAGGACGATGTGAAGCTGACAGAGTGGTGGGAGGAGGATGAGAAGAAAGTGGGAGATGAGGGGTGTGTGGAGGAAGAGAAGGTGGCAGAGGAGGTGGTGGAGGAGGAAGAGAAGGTGGGAGAGGAAGGGGAGGAGGAATACAAAGTGGGGAATGAGAGGAGTAAGGAGGAAAAGAAGAAGGTGGTGGAGGAGGAGTACGATGAAGAGATGACGGGTGGAAAGAAGCAGGCTGAAGAAGAAAAGAAGGTGGGAGAGGAGGGGGAGGAGGAAGAGAACAAGGTGGGAGAGGAGGGGGAGGAGGAAGAGAAAGTGGTGGATGAGTGGAGTGAGGAGGAAAAGAAGGTGGTGGAGGAGTAGGATGAAGAGATGACGGCTGGAAAGAAGCAGGCTTAAGAGGATGAGAAGAAGGTAGGAGAGGAGAGGGAGAAGCAAGAGAAGAAGCTGGCAGAGGAGTGGGATGAAGAGAGAACAGTTGGAGAGGAGGGGAGTGAGGAGGAGAAGGTGGGAGAGGAGGGGGAGGAGGTGGAGTTGGGAGAAAAGGGGCAGGGGGATGAATGCACTGGGCAGAGGAGTTGGAGGAGGAGCAGGATGACAAGGAAGAGGTGGAGGAAAAGGAGGAGGAGATGGAGGAGAAGAGAGAGGACCTCCTATCCGGTGGGTGGGGTTTTGACTTTCTGGGAGACAGAACGAGGGAGGTGGCGCATTTGGAAAAGAAATGGGAGTTTTGGGGAAGAGAGCAGACTCCTGGAGGTGTGCCCGTAGGAGGGCTATTGGATTGGCTGGTGTAACCACCAGAGACACGTCCCCCCTCTTTTGAGACAGGAGAACCAGGGGTGAGGACAAGACTGCAGCTAGGGACTAAAGGGAGTTTGTCTGATGAAGCTGCATGCCAGTCTACACTTAAAGATTCAAAGGTAGTGACTGTGCCACAGTCAATTCCATTCTGGTGTGGCTTGGTATGGCTCCGAGGCACCCAGGGATCATGCAAGGTCTGGGCTGATGAGCGAGGACCGTGCTCCATACCGGGGCTGGATGATGAACGACATGACTTGCTGCGGCCTATTCTGCGCTTGAGTGAATCGGACCGTAAAGGTGGTGGAGGCGGATGCTTGGACTTGCGAAGGGAGATGCTGCGACAGGAGGACGAGGTGCTGGACGATCTATTTCGACTCTGTGAGGAAGACAAGGTCACATCCTCTGGGTACATCAAGTCCAAGTTAAAAGGGGGGGAGTAACCAGGAGAAACCAGGGAAACAGGACTTGTCTCCTGGTTGATGGTCCAGTCACCACCAATTGGGCTGCTTGGGTAAGGGGGCTGGAATGACCAACGGCTTCCGCAGCGCGAGAGGGTTGGCTCCCCATCCTGAGACTCTGTATCTGCAATGGAGGTGGAAGGGGAGCGGTAGTGGTCGCAGTTTTGACACTGGCCACCACAAGCGCAGGCAGGAGTGCTGAGATGTAAGGGGGAAGGACACTGAGGTATGACCCTTTTGCTTAGGTCACAGGGCAATAGGGGCTGAAGGTCACTAGGGAAATCCTATAAATGAAAAAAAAGTCAAAGTTCAGTTCAGATCAGTATACAATAAAACAGTCAAGACAGTTAAAGAAAAGGTACACCATACATACACCCAAGACAGACAGTTGACAGATAAAAACAGCACCATACCGTTCCTGGCAATAAAAGCGAAAGTAAGAACAGACTGGGTAATATATGGATAGAATGTAGACATCAGTTTCTTGTCTACATTAAAATAATTAACTTCGTCAGGAGGTACAGACATTACTGTCCCTTCCTACAGATAGCCTCAGTTTGCCTGAAATCTCAGCTGGCAGTCAATAATTGTTGCAAATTGTATGTGGTTCCCCTTAATGTACGGAAGTCTGTAGTGGGTAACAAGTTGGATTCTTCCTGAAACCACCGCATGGACCAGTCCATCACTGGCTGATTATTTTTCTGAAGAGTAGACTGACAATCACTGCATGTGTCATCAGTACATTTTATATTTTATGGTTGTGTTCTTCTCGTCATCTGAATAAAGAATGTTCAACAAGAGGGGCCTGAGAGGAACCAGTCAAGGAGATGCTGCGATTAGACAAAGTTTCTATCCCTTGGAGTATTCCCCTTGACGATGGCTTTTGGAAACTGACCTGGCAACAGGATGAACAGGCGCTGAGTGTCCTGTAGGAGACACTGTTCCAGCTGGCGTCTGAGTCCAGAGAGGAGCTGGTGGCCATGCGGGGCAGGCTGCGGACGTATGAGGAGCAGGAGAGGTCGTCAACACGTGCTGAGGTGAGGGACAACATGAGGCTGGCAATCCCCTCCCCTCTCGGGGCTCTGATCTTCCTCGCCAACCACTCTCTCTTCTTCCTGACCAACTCCTCCTCTTCCTGTTGGCGAAATATGGAGCGTTTGGAGAGCTGATCTGCAGGCGAATCTGTAGTGGAACATAAGAGGAATTGTTATGGAATACATTGAAATGACTTATTGTGGTCGATGGAGGCACGAGAGCGGTGCTTCCCAACCTTTATTGAGCCAAGGAAGGGTTACTATTACTATACTATATATACTATAACTATATTGCCAAACGTATTTGCACCTGCCTTGACTCAGATATGAATTTAAGTGACATCCCATTCTTAATCCATTGGGTTTAATATGACATCGGTCCACCCTCTGAAACTATAACATTTTAAACTCTTCCGGAAAGGCTTTCCACAATGTTTAGGAGTGCGTTTATGGGAATGTATGAGCATTTTGCAGAAGCACATTTGTGAGGTTACACACTGATGTTATACGAGAAGGCCTGGCTCTCAGTCTCCACTCTAATTCATCCAAAAGTGTTCTATATGGTTGAGGTCAGGCCAGTCAAGTGCATCCACATCAAACTGATGAGAGCCGTGTCTTTATGAACCTTGATTTGTGCACTGATGCACAGTCATCCTGGAACAGGAAAAGGCCATCTCCAAAATGTTTCCACAAAGTTGGAAATGTCCAAAATATAAGCCCCTGAGCTCCAGCGAAAGGAACTCTGAATGCTTCAGATTTTGGACAGTCAAACAGTTTGGAGATTACCCCTTCCTGTTCCATGTCTGTGAAGTAGTGCACAAAGCAAGTTCTATAATAATCATCTTTATCTTTGTTGTCATGAACATGCATGTATGCACACAAAATTTGTTCTCTGTATTTTACTCATCACAGTGAACACACACACACACTTGTTAGTGGAACACACTGGAGCAGGGGGAAACTTAAGCGCCCGGGGAGCAGGTTGAGGTGTCAGTGTCTTGCTCAAGGACACCACTGCCGTGAGATGGCTGGATGAAGACATGGATGAGAGAATTTGGTATGGATGAACTTGACTGATTCTCAACCTGACAGAACACCTTAGGGTTGATTTCGAGTGGACAGTGAGGCAGGCCTTAAAGTCCAACATCAGTGTGCGGCCTCACAAATATGCTCCTGGAAGAATGGGCTAAAATTCCCATAAGCTCACTCTTAAACCTTGTTGAAAGCCTTCCCACAAGAGTTGAAGCTGTTACAGCTGCAAAGCTTGGACCGACATCATATCTTTTAGAATGAGTTATCACTTAAAATCATATGCCAGTGAAAGCAGGTGAACGAATACTTTTGGCAATATGGTGTATTTTGCATTAAAGCAGTGATTCTCAGTGTCCTACACAGCACTTTAAAATGGAGGGATGCACATTTATTTAAATAGTTTTCTTTTTCTTCTAAATTCAAACTGTGCATCATGTTACACTGGCTTAGAATAATGACTAAATATATATTTTGAGGGCGAAAACCTCTGTCTTGTTTTTGATGAACACTTGTGCCTACAGTATGAATTTTAATGTTGGTCATAATGATGTGCTGTCTTAGGTGGTACTTCATGTAAAAAGTTTGAGAACCACTGCATTGGAAAAATCTCACTAAACACCACCACACAGAAAGAAAATATATACAGTATATAGTGACATAATGATGAGCTCATCTCAATTTACTCACAAATGTACTTGTGTAAATTATGGACCTGTTTATAAGAACCGAAAGCTATTTTTCTGTTGTATGAATGACAGTAGGTGGATACACAGGTTAATTCTACCCTTTGCCATCTCCTGGAAGACAATTTCATTGCGCTGCCTGTCACTATACATTGCTGGCATAAATAGATAAACAAAGATGCATTATTTGTCGTGAATAATAATTTTCAGACCAGTTCAATGAAATTTGATCATTTCTCACGTCCCACCTGATGAGCTCTCACGGCTGCAAAGTGGTTGGCGATCGCTGCACTCGAGAGTGGAGCCTGTACCCAATTCATTGATGACATCAACAGGGTTCCCAGTGACTGTCATGCGGCGGCTTGGATTCCGAGGGTGGCGCGATGAGGAGTCCGTGTTGCAAGCCAGTTTTCGGAAGCTGGCCTGGCGATCAAAACTCTGACCTGTCACCAAGTTTAAAGATACAACTTGTTAGATTAAGCCTCGTCACGCGAGTGGAAGCTCAAGTCCCAAGTAATTTTTCAACAATTTGACTTGAGTTGTGCTTCACTTGCCATTTCGAGTCAGGCCCAAATCGCGTTCCGACCTGAGACCAGGCCCAGTGCCCACCTGTTATGTTGATAGGAACTATTTCAGCTGTCACCGCATCCGCCCGTTGCCTCATCCTCTCCTCTGGGGTCGGGAGTCGGGGGTTCAGCTCTGCTTTCACACCGAGCTCCGTCTCACAAGCAAAGACGTCCCAACAGGAGGTGAGATCAATAGGGTTGAGGACAAGTGGGGTCAGAGGACGCTTGTCGTGGAGGATGACCGTTTCCTCTTCATCTGAGGAGGCTGAGGACTGTGACAACATCTTGCTTTATTCACCTGTGTAAGTCTACTTTAACCTTAGTCTAATCTACCAGGGCTGGGTTGAATTAAACCTCTCAGTAGAGGAACACAGATGATTTAAAATCTACTTCAACTCTGTCCAGCCAGTTTTACCCTGTTAAGCAGTGGACACACACATTTTCCCCTCTTGCAATCCAAGTCAGGAAAGCCCCGGTTATCAGAAATTATACTGAACGTTTATCCTGTGGCGTGGAACGTGTTAAAAGAGGTTTTCTCCCCAAGCAATTGGGCCCGCAATCATAAATGTTAAACCTGTTAAGTTTTTAAGATCGCAAATCCTTATTTGAGTGGTCTCCGCCGAGTTCGGCCGAGTCAGGGAATCTGTGATTGTGATGTGAAACGGAATGACAGCCAATTAGGAAGGAACTTAAATTTCATGCTGTTACTGGACACAAATAGAGGATTAACTGTTTTTACTGTGAATCCCCGCCTATTTGCGATTTGCTATTTACAAATTCAGCTACAGTTTTCATCTATTTCTATGGAAGCCATACCTACACGTGCGGACAAAATTGTTGGTATGCCTCTGTTAATGAAAGAAAAACCCAAAGTTGTGACACTTTATTCTGACAAAAGGAATAATGAATAAAGATTTAGTGAAAATGAATGCGCAATCAGCCATTGCTTTGGAATTGTGGTTCAACAGAATTATTGTAAAAAACAAACTCAAGGAACAGGCCTGCACAAAAATGATTATTATTTTGTTGCACAACCTTTTGAGACTATCACTGCAATTAAACAATTTTTGTAACCTTCAATAAGATTTCAGCACCTCTCAGCAAGTACAGTATTTTGGCCCACTCCGGAGCAAACTGAGTCATCTGTATGCAATTCATTTTGAATCGTCATGTTGTAAGATGAGTTTGAAGTGATATTAAAGCATTTGGGGATAATAACCAACAGCCCAATGATGGAGGTTTGGTACCCATTCTGTTCCTTTAGAAGTGGCGACTAGGTCACCAGGCTGTGTTGTGATGATCTTTGTACAAATATCCACCTCACAAGCTCTGCTGGATCAATTTAGATTTGTATATACATGATATATCCCAAAACACAAAACGTTTTGGGATATATCTGACGGAACATCTCAAAACACCGCATGTTTTCTTTTCCTCCTTTCAGTCGAAGTCAGCAGTAGTCAATTCATTATTTGCCACCCAGAAGTACCCCGTGGTTTGTTCACAAACATTATGAAAAGGTCCATAAAAGTAATACTAACACAAGAAAGATTTTTTTCCTAGTCTGTGCGGGGTTTCTCACATTCTAAAAAAATGGTTAAGATGTTAAGAAGCTAAGGATGTGTGTACTGTTGCTTTAAGTTTCAGGTCAATTTCAAGGGGAGAATGAACTCTTACAACTTTATCTTGTTCATTTATTCAGTATTAATAAAACAAATCACCTGGTTTAGTATCAAGTTCAAGGCCTGAAAACTGAATACACTGCCTAATCAAAGAACAATGGCGTTTGACTGTTAAGTAAACCCGTTGGGATTAAGGTCCATATGATGTTGGAGGAACAACTCCGGGTCAGGGTACTGTTCTACTCTATAGTCTAGTCTAGGGGTTCATGTTTACCTTTCTTCTCCACACTGACCACTCGAGACAAACGGAAAAGCACGACAGAGAGAGAACGTCCCAAAATGTGGACCTCTGAGGTGACAGAAGGACGGACAGAAGAACAGAGAATAAGACGTTCCACATTTAACTATAAGGCCTTCAAATTGAGGTCATGTACATTTTTGTGCAATCGAATAGCTCTCATATTTCAACGTTAGATGTATGTTTGATTAAGAGATTTTAAGTCTCATGTTCATGATATACAATGCTCAACATACTGTACATAAACAGGAGGGCTATGCACGACTTAGTGGTGACTCGAATTTCTATTTGAGTGAGCGTGGATATTACTTTACTCTGACAATAGATGTAATGGCTGCCATGCTGCATTTAATGAACAAAATATTTCAAGATTTTTAGCCTGTGTTTATGGCCGACGCCCTCGTGCGCAGTTGTCGTTCGTTTTCGCAGTCGTGGATCACAAATAGCTATAGCTCTCCACCTAAGATCTCCAAGATTTTAAAATGTAAAATGTAGCTTTTCAAGACTCATTGGCGTGTAATTATCCAGCCTTCCTTCCACCCTTGCATCCATTTTATATCACACTTGTTCTCTTTGCAGTCAGGGGAGAACTGGGGTCCATCCATCCATGCATTTTCTACAGCTTATCCGAGGTCGGGTCGCGGAGGCAGTAGCTTTAGCAGGGACGCCCAGACTTCCCTCTCCCCAGCCACTACATCCAGCTCTTACGGGGGGATCCCGAGGCGTTCCCAGGCCAGCCGAAGGACGTAGTCTCTCCAGCGTGTCCTGGGTCGTCCCCCGGGGCTCTCCTCCCGGTTGGACGTGCCCGGAGCACCTCATCGGGGAGGCGTCCGGGAGGCATCCGAATCAGATGCCCCAGCCACCTCATCTGGCTCCTCTCGATGTGGAGGAGCAGCGGCTCTACTCTGAGAGATAGGAACGTAGATCGACCGGTAAATCGAGAGCTTCGCCTTTCGGCTTAGCGCCTTCTTGACCACAACGGACCGATACAAAGTCCGCATCACTGCAGACGCTGCACCGATCCACCTGTCGATCTCCCGTTCCATTCTTCCCTCACTCGTGAACAAGACCCCAAGATACTTGAACTCCTCCACTTGGGGCAGGATCTCATCCCCGACCCGGAGAGGGCATGCCACCCTTTTCCAACTGAGGACCATGGTCTCAGATTTAGATGTGCTGATTCTCATTCCAGCTGCTTCACACTCAGCTGTGAACTGCTCCAGTGAGAGTTCGAGGTCACGGCTTGATGAAGCGAACAGAACCACATCATCTGCAAAAAGCAAAGATGCAATACTGAGGCCACCAAACCGGACCCCCTCTACACCTCGGCAAAGTTCCGCCGGAGGTGGCAGTTGAAACTCCTTCTGACAGGGGATTCTGCCAGACATTCCCAGCAGAACCTCACAATACGTCGTGAGCATTGAAGTCCCCCAGTAGAACGATGGAGTCCCCAGCGGGAGCGCTCTCCAGCACCCCTTCCAAGGACTCCAAAAGGATGGGTACTCTGAACTGCTGTTTGGTGCAAAGGCACAAACAACAGTCAGGACCCATCCCCCCACCCGAAGGCGGAGGGAGGCTAGCCTCTCCTCCACCGGGGGGAACCCCAACGTACAGGCGCCGAGTCGGGGGGCAGTAAGTATACCCACACCTGCTCGGCGCCTCTCACCGTGGGCAACTCCAGAGGGGAAGAGAGTCCAGCCCCTTTCAAGAGGACTGGTACCCTAGCCCAAGCTGTGCGTGGAGGCGAGCCCAACTATATCTAGTCGGAACTTCTCGACCTCACACACAAGCTCGGGCTCCTTCCCTGCCAGAGAGGTGACATTCCACGTCCCTAGAGCCAGCTTCTGTAGCCGGGGATCGGATCGCCAAGGTCCCCGCCTTCGGCCACCGCCCAGCTCACACTGCACCCGACCCCTATGGCCCCTCCCACAGGTGGTGAGCCCATGGGAAGGAGCTGGGGTCCATCCTAACATATTCTGGTTGAGAGGCGGGGTGCACCCTGGATTGCTCACATCCAGTCGCAGGGGAAAGTAAAAGGAAAATGAAAGCTTTGAGGGTTTCATGTGACATCAGTTAACTGTGAAGAACGTCATTTAAGACCAACCAACATGTCATATTAATGACACAATTAGAAAATTATCGAATGTCTGTCGAGATGTTGTCTTGTGTATATAAAGTAAGCTTCTCCAGCCAGTCCATGGTGTACCTTGCCCGCCTCTCACCCAAAGTCAGGGATAGGTAATAAGGACAAGTACGAAAGATAATTGACAGATGCATATTTGTCGGAGTATTTTGTAGCATAGTATGCATTCAAAAAAATACATTCTGAAAGGAAATTTAAGATTAATGTTGTCCCAAATCCATTGTGGGTGGATTCGTTTATGTTGAGCACTGTATTTATGTTCAAATTTGCACCCTTGAAAAATGTTCATGAAAGGGTCTCACCATCCTCCTCCTTTTGTCTCTCCATCGCTTGTGCACCCTGCCCTCTGATTGGTGGAGTCCAGAGGATGAGCAGGAGGTGGGGCACGGGGTGCAGAGCAGAGAGGTGCTGGCTTTGCTGTCTCCATGCTGAGTCACCCCTCTATATGCTGCACACACATCCATGTAAAGAGAAGGCACAACAACAAATATTTGCTGCACAAAATCTGGCTGTTGGGACATGTACAGTATGCAGGCTGTATTGAGATGTTATATTCTTTGCTTCTAAACGTATTTCCCTAACCCTTTGGTCTGGTCTGCTACTCAGGGAAGCCCTTCTCTGATTGGCTGACAAGTTTCAGTTCAAAACAGCCACCAATAAGCTTATACGGGTGGAAGTTGTGAGGGGTTATCTAAGTCGATGTGTCAAAATGACTGACGTTTCAAGCAACGTCTCTTGCCCTAAACACCGCTTAACTCTGATTAGAATCAGGTTCGATGCCCAAACCTATATATATGGAACATATAAAAATATTCCATAAAAAGACCTCCATTGGAATAAAACGCCTCGGTTTCACAGGGGTGGAATATTCCTTTCCCCAAACCGAGCCAAAGTCATTTTTGGTAAACGTAAACGTTCAATTGGAATGTGGTCAGCTTCGTTGTGTGTGCACATGTTGACGTAAATGCACAGTGACATCCTCGTTTACGCACTTGAAAATATGGTGGCTTCCAACAGAGTCACCGAAAATGTTGTTTTTTGGGAGGCTGGAGCAGATTAATGTCATTTCCATTCAGTTCAATGGGAAAGATGATTTCAGTGTTCTGAGTTACGAGCGTGGTCACAGAACGAATTCAACTTTTGGCTCAAGGCACCACTTATGTAATCGTATTAAACAGTGTTGAATTAGGAGAAATACAGTCCAAATATAGCATTCATACATTAACTTTTTTTCACACAGCTTTTGCGAAATGCAGTGAATAATTGCTTCTTGGAAGAATTCTGACCTTGCAAGTCCTCAGTGTGGGCGTGGGGCTTTTCTGCAGGAATGAAGAGCGCCCCCTGTTGGGGCTTCTGCGAAGTGTAGTGAACGGACCAGCGCTCGCCGTCTTTTGCTGCAGACAGGATGAAATCAGGACGCTGCGTTTACTGAGGCGGTTGCTATTGGTAACCGGCATGTCATGCACCTGAAGCCTTTACAAAAGTGCTCACGCTATGGGTACACACACACACGCATAGATCCAAGCATGCAAAGATGAAAATAAACTCACCTGTGTTCTTTTTGAGATACTTGAAGACACATTTAATGGCTGCGCCGATCACAACCATTCCAACCGCCAACAAACACACACGTGCACACACACGCACACACTAGGAATGCAGTTGAGCACCACTGCAGCGCATCGCAGTAATCCTCACACTCCTCTTCATCTCCCTCCCTCTCTCTTTATCATATCTCACATATCTCTTCTCTCTCTCTCTCTCTCTCTCTCTGTCTCTCTCTCTCTTTCAATCCTACACTTCTCTATCATCTTTATCCTCTGCCTCTCTTTCTTCTCTCCCTCAATCCCATCTCTCTTTGTCTTCCAGTGGCACACAAAGGTGTGTTGATGCCCTGGGCCAACCTCGCTGGTGATGCCACGCTGGAGGGTGGGGGGGATGACAATTATTAAAACACTAAATCCCATTCTCTGAGCCAAATCCTCAGTGGCCTATAAACTCATTTTCAAGTCAAAAACTCTTTTTGGCCAACCCTTACAGAAAAATATCCTCCGATCTCGATTATTATCAACATTTTTTATGATTAAAAACATTTTTAATCGGTTTTAAAGCAGCTGTGCTGAAAACTAAAGCAGCTAGAGAGTACTGTAGCTCAACATTTTATTAACACCTTTTGTTAACAGCACTCCTCATAGTCAATATTTAAAACCGTAACCCCAACAAGATATTCGCATACGAAGCAAATAAGGCAAATAAAAAAAATATATAAATATAAGCATTTTCACTCAACAGTGCAATGAATGTGTAAACTATAACAACTGTGCACTACTATTTATTATATTGAGTATTTTTGAAGGTACAAGATGCAAAATGAACAAACTGCCCCCTCTGGGATTATGAAGACACCTTGGATTGTAAACATAATCATTCTCCAGTTATGACCTTGCATACCGTGTTAACATAATTGCTACTTTCAAAGTGAATCATCTTTAATAACGATACAGATTAACTACTTTCTCCAATTTACAAACTACCTGAATATTGATGACACGATTGATTGATTGATTGATTGATTGATTGGTTGCTTTGGTCTGGCTGCCTCACCGCTAGCAGTGGCTACTTGCTAATGCTACCGTATTTTCACGACCATAAGGCGCAATTAAAAGTCTTCAATTTTCTCCAAAATGGACGGCGCGCCTTATGTGTGCACCGAGTTCCAAAATCTGTCAATGTTATTGTGTGACTTTAATGAGCGCTCTGCTTGACTGACTGGGAGCGTTTCCTGCCGACAGGCTGCTTATATAGAGGAAGGCGGACGTGACTGAGGACAGCATGCGGACGTTAAAGGGTGGAAGGGTGCGCGTGACATAGGACGCTAAAGGCACGCCCCCACATCGGTTTGGCTAAGAAGCCCCGAAAACGGCACCTACAAAGGGATACGCTTACAAAGCACAGTTTAAACTGCAAGCTATCAGTTACGTGGACGAACATGGGAATCGAGCAGCCGCGAGAGAATTCAAGATCAACGAATCCATGGTTCGCAAGTGGAGGAAGCAGGAAAACGCCGGCATCATTGCTGAACAGCCCCCCGGCAATGACGAGAGGGAACCTGCCATGTTTGATGGAGAACTTGCCCAGCTGTTCATTTCAGATACAGAACATGAGGACTTTGATGGATTTGTGGATGAGGGTTGATCAAGAAATACCCATGCATAGCATGCATGCTAGCGTATGTTTTAGCGTGCATGTATGCTACCGTATGTTTTGAGCTAGCGTATGTTTTACCATGTCTGCGCCCAATAATACGGCGCGCCTTATGTATGTGTGAATACAGAAATAGCCCCCGTAACTGAGACTCCGCCTTGTGGTCGTGAAAATATGGTGCTTGTGCTGGCAGCAGCGAGTGACAGGATGTACTGCCTGCGCTCGCATTTTCATGCTTTCCACAATCACTTGGGTGGTGATACTTCTTCAAATGAATAAACACAGTGTTGCCCGTTTTTTTGAGGGCGCCGACATGCTTTTCACATCAGCTCGTTAATAGCATTGTTCCATGTCGCTTTGGAGACACTGCCACACAACCTGCGTTGGAAACTCGCAGAGCGGCTGGCCGCCTTCATCGCCAGGGCGCCGACGACGCTGCGTGTGCACCTTGTGACGACAGTTGAGTTGGACCGGGAGTTTCAATTTCTCTACGGTGCGGGTGAGCCCAGGAGGCGCAGTTTTGTTTACTCCCACAACTTGCAAATGGAAGTGGAACAGGAAAAGGATGATTCTGATTGGCTGTTGTCACGCACATTCTCGCCATGTTAGGTGGCGTAAATACGCACACAGCTGATCACTGAGATCGACAGAAAATGTATCACGATCTGCGATCGCGATCATATACTCGCCGAGCCGTACCTTAAACGCACTGTTCAGGTACTTGGCCTAAAAGTTGCAAAACTCATCTGTTCTTTTTTTGCAAAATCTTAAACACATTCACAGTCACTAAACACATTTCACATTGTGTTGTAAAAAAACATTGGCAGGAAATTATGAGCACAACTTCAACACAACAATTCAGAATTGAACGCACAGGTTTCCAATGATGTGATTAGAGCAAATGGGCAGGATAAAATGTTATAATGTAGTTTTACTCTGCTGTCTGCATTCAGCTCGGCATTGCAAATGACATTCTGTTCTCAATTACCTTACCTGGATAAATAAAGGTTCAAATGAATAAATTGAATCCAGTTCACAGTGTACAGTTGGCAAATGTGCTTCCCTCCACAATGGACATACAGAGAGGCATAGAAGTTGATATGAAAGGTGGCGGACAAGGACGAAGGCGACCAGGAAGAGGCTGAGGAAGGCCAAGAATAATCATAACCGATGACATTTGGGTAACTATTGTACACCGTGTCCTTGATCATGGGATGACAATGACAGAAGTAGGACAAAGAGTCCAGCCCAATTCGAGCAGATTCTCTGTGGGTTAGCATCATCAGGACATTCAGAGAAATGTTGTACAACATTTAACATACAAAATACGACACTGTAAGTACTGTAATGCTCATTGCAATACTATTTTTACTGGCTGTGTTTTTGTAAGTGTATTTTCCTCTTTGCAGAATTGAAAGATGACCAAATGAGAGTGGGAGGACTGTTTTTTTGTCCTCACAACAACAACAAACACTCAATATTGACGACGAGTGCTTCAAAATAATGCTAGCCGACACCGTGAGATCCAGCAGAAAGTGACTAAAATATTGCCTGTCACAGGGTGCTGCAGCTTTCTTTGGGCAAAACACCAAAGTCACCAAAGTCAGGTGAATGTACCACTACACAATCAGTGACTACACTAGTCAGTTCCAAACTTTATGGCGCCTAGGCACATATTTTACAATTGAAAAATCTCACAAAAAGTGGATACACAGGAATTACTGCATGTACTTCCTGCCATCTAATAGAAGTTCATTTTGTTGCTCTGTCTGTCACTATGCCTCACAGGCAATAAAGAGAGGAACAAAGATACATTATTTCTTGTAAATAGATCTTTTTTTTTTTGAGCAATTAGGTAAAATTCTATAATTTCCCACCGCACACCTGAAGAGCGCTCACGGCAACACTAATGTGCACACTGGTGGAGAATCACTGGACTACATGCACACATAAAGCAAAGCAAATGTATGTATATAGGCTATTTATTACACAAGGTAATTCAATATGCTTTACATGATCAAAAGCATTTTAAAACTAAAGATAAAACTAAAAAGCAGCGTAAAATCACTTGGAAACAAAGAGAGAGAAAACATCTAAAAACAATGTACAGTGCAGGAAAGATCATATAAAAGTGGAAATGTTCTAAAAAGCATAAGAGAAAAGAAGAGTTTTTAACCAGGATTTAAGATGTCAATTCTGTTGGCAATTTATTCCATTTGCAAGCAGCATAACAGCTTAAATGCTTCACCGTGTTTGCTTTGAACTCTGCGTTTCGTTATCTGATCTGGATCGGCAGATCTCAAGAGTCCTGCTGGGCTTATATATATTCCATTAGCATGTCTTTAAAGTATTCAGGCCCTAAACCATTTAGTGATTTATAGACCAGTAGCAGGACTTTAAAGTCCATTATAAAGCTGACTGGTAGCCAATGTAGAGATTTTCGATTTGGAGAAATAAGTTCTGATCTCTTTGTTCTGGTCAGAACCTGAGCTGCAGCATTCTGAATGAGCTGCAGCTGTTTAATGCTCTCTACATACACACATTGGCAGTCAGCCAACCCACACAGGTGCGCCCTTCATGTGGGTCACCGTGGGATAATGGTTACCAAGTAGATATGCTATTTTAAACACACACACAGACACACACGCAGCTCTGAAGGCATAGTTCACAGTGGGATTTTGTGTGTGACTTATTTTAAAAATTTGTGGGAAAACAGTGGGAAGCAGATAGTTTAGTATACTAAACAAGTATTGTCGAATTTATGTTAAGAAGGGATTAAGTGAAAAGAAATGCTTGTAAAACCGTTTAAAATGAAGGACACGTGGCTATTTTGCTATTGGCGTTCTGCCAAAATGAAAATAGCAAATCTATTCCGCAAGAAACATGAAGCAGAGACACTGGATTTGGTTTAGTGGGCCATATAAAATGATGCGGCAGGCCGGATCTGGGCCCCAAACCTTGAGTTTGATACGGCGTGTAAGTCACAAACTGAGATGGTTCCGCTCAGGAAGTGTGCCAACTATTGAGGCCAGTGGAGCAAGTCATTAGTTGTCTTGATGCCTGACAGCTTGTCTTTCTTCTCTGCGTCTTTAATGAGTTGGATTCATTATACAGTAAGTAGGTCGCCTTGTTGTAACAGGAAAGCGGCGTACATTCAATTCTATTTGTTTGTCATAGATTTGCAGTGTCCAAAATTCGGCCTGGCGCCCATTTGCACCTTTTCTTATTGAACCGCCAGATATTCTAATGATAGAATTAAACCCGAACAGCATCAAAAGGTTAGGAGAAAAATTTTACATTTTGAAAGATAGCACACCACTTTTCTAAATTAAAAATAAAACTGTAATAGAAGTTGAATGTTACAAAAATCAAACTTTTTATTTAATGTTTTGAATATGCATCTATCCATCCATCCAGCCATTTCTTCTTCTGTGAGGTCAATTGGAAGTTGGCAAACCAGTTTAATTGTGCAGTAGCGCCACCAATTGGTAATGTCCTTACACTGCAAGAAAAACAATTATATGTATCGCTAGATTAGACACGCCCCTTTTGAGCTCCATGTTGACGACGACGCTCAGCTCGGGAGGTCAAAGTCCTAAGCGCATTCCATGTTTGTGGAAGGCAAGAAAACTGAAAGAATAAGGTTGCCGGCACACTGTGCTGCATGCGGTCGCGTACCACACTAAAAAATTACATCAAGGGACACGAGTAAGCTTTCACATGTACAAATATTTTTGGGGTCTTTTTCCTAAATGTTGTGTATTGATAGCATACGCTTTGGCGTTCACAAAAGAAGTAGACTTTATGAAAATCGGTTACGAAATGACCAAGTTAGGACTTAATTACAACGTCCATGCATTTCCCTCGATAGGAACGTCGACCTCCCCAACATGGCCGACATGGAGGCACGTCAATTAGCCGGGCTGCTACGAAGTGTTGGTGTATGTAGTCTTCTTAACTCATCTATGAATGTGACTTGATGGTGGCTGGAAGATGTGACGTTTCTGGCGCCGTGTAGCGGTGGGGGTCTGAAGTGCACTTGTATGTCAAGACAAAAAAATTCAATAAATAAACGGCCAAGCGATAACTCAAATCTAAAAAAAATCGTAAGTCAAGGCATCACTGCATGTTTTAACTGCTCTTCCTTCCGTTTTCCTGTGTGTGCCCCCCGGTGGAAAACGCTTGGAAACCCCTGTCCACCGATATGGCCGTAAAAATACAGGAAGAGGTGAAGTCCTAGATTCAGGGGTGGTTTTGCTGAGTCCGAAGGCACGTGATTCGCACAGGTGACACAGCCAAGTAGCAGCTGTTCAACGGGGACGCCATCTGTCTTCCAAATGAGCTGTTAGCCTGCCGCATGCGGCTGCAACTAATCCTTTGCAAACAGAAGCTCAAAGAAAGCAGGGCTAATCAAAGGACAACTGTGGTGTCCAGTTTAGTTGTATTTCACTTTTAATCATCTGTAACTGCTAGTAAACATTTTATTCAACATTTATTTACAATAATACAATAGTCGCATTCACGCCCCGTTTGTATCTCGCACGGAACTTCCATATCTCTCGCACACGCGATTCACTAAGTCTGCGCTTGAGATACGAAAGTTACTAAGTCAGTCGCGCCCGAGAGACAGGTAAGTTGCGTGTGAAGTGCGACAGGTGTGAGTGCAACTTAGTAAATTGCAGAAGAAAGATACATAAGGTGCGGTATACATTTGTCGAACACCGAGTGACTCGGCCGAAACCAACTGAAGTGTGAGCTGAACTACTTTTCCTGAGTGATCAACCGTCAGCCACTGGGTTTGTTGCAATTCAAAATTTGAATCACCGCTGAGTGGCATCGCAACGTTGCAGATGTAATCAAAAATGCACGAGCTTTCACAACAACAAAAATTGAAAAAAAAAATATATATATATATATATATATATATATATATTATATTATATAAATATTATGTTATAAACCCAGCCGGCCAACAGCTGCTGTGGCACCGCCAAGATGTACTGATACAATTTATCAATGCATCGATTTTCCTTTCCGCTTATCCTCACTACGGTGCGGGCCTGCTGGAGCCTATCCCAGCTATCTTCGGGTGAAAGGTGGGGTACACCCTGAACTGTTTGCCAGCCAATCGCAGGGCACATATAGGCAATCAATCATTCACACCTACGGGCAATTTAGAGTCTTCAGTTAACCTACCATGCATGTTTTTGGGATGTGGGAGGAAACCGGAGTACCCGGAGAAAACCCGCGCAGGCACGGGGAGAACATGCAAACTCCACACAGGCGAGGCCGGATTTGAACCCAGGTCCTCATAACTGTGAGGCAGATGTGCTAACCAGTCCTCCAGCGTGCCACCTGATACAATTTACAGTATATATATATATATATATATATATAGTGGTTTACAATATATTGACTATATTTATAATTTCATATTTATTTGTGTCAAGAAACCAAAGGATGCAGTCTCTGTCGCCAAAGTGCATGGGTGCGGCCAGTGAATGGGACAAACAATCATTGCGAACAACCTGTCAAAATCGCCAGACTCTCTATTGTCGTCCATTTCCTCTTCGTTCCGCAATCCGCTTCTTCCTTGACAATCGCACCATGTTTTTGTGGTTCAATAAAAAAATGCTACGATACAGTATAGCTCGATGTGGAGCCTCAAAACGTAATACAGGGTAGCAGTTTTTCTGTTGGAGCACAGTGGTAGATGTACAGTGGTCAATCGCTTGATGTGTGGCGAAGAGTTGCCAATTGTAATTTTTTCGCGATGGACCACCTCAGTCACGTTTGCGGCGAGCCTTAGTGAGTTGCACCTGCGCCTCTGTATCTTGCACGCAACTTACTAAGTCTCACCTGCACCTTTTGAATCTCGTAAAGAAAACGCATTCATGTCATCGCCCAGGTTCCATATAAAACAACCTAATACAATACTCCACAATTTCTGTGTACAATACCTTTGTGCAAAAGGGGTGTAGCCTCCTTCCGTTGTTGCTTTTTGAAGCGGAAGAATTTGCTCTTACATCTCCTGCTGGGCTGGTAGTTGTACTGCAATGGCACCTCTAACTCCCTGAAAGGAAGCGCGACTCTCAGAGGCGAGGGGTCCGGAGGGGTGTAGCCAGGGCGAGGCTCCGGGGTGGGAGGGCAAGTGCTGGTACGTCGCCACTGGATGAGGGCCGGCCGGGGAATGTGATGGGACTGCACGGGTTGCTTCCTGGGATCTTCGGCCTTAAATGACGGTTTGCTGTGAGCCTCTGAGGGGATGCTGGTATAGGTTCGGCCTTGTGGCGAGCAGCGCTGGCTGTACAAGAGGCTGGGATATTGTAGCTGAGATGGGAGGGGCTTTTTGTCACCATAGGATGGCCAGCCAGCCATCCCTGCATTTTTCTCCCAAATGGCTTCATGGTGCTGGTGGATTTTAGCCGTCAGCAGGCGTCGCCGAAGGCTGCCCTCAGTCTTGGGCTGAAGTGGGGCGATCTTGCGAGGAAGAAGTTGGTCTTGCTCCTCATCCGGTCCCGGATTCCAACAGTGGGACGCTACACCGTTCGCCGCCCCGTCTCCACCCAAACACTCAACGTAAGAAATCATTCTCCCATGAATACCAATTGGCTGTTTAAAGAATGGCTCCACCGGCTCACTGACAGTGTGGAATACTTCTTTCTTCACAACAAAAATCTAGTTTGCGTTTTGCATTTTTCAGTTAGCTGCAACTAAAACCTCCAGTTGAAAAAAAAAATATTTCCATGTTGGAAGCGACTCGTCCGACCTTACAGCAGTTCAGAAGCACCAGAACACAAATGGGGTCTTCCTCTAAGTGTCGCCTGTGTGTTGCTAATCTACTAAGGAGGATTATCCAGGTCTGCAGATGGTCGCTGACCTTAACACATGTTGCGCCATCTTCAATTCCAGAGTCACCCTGGGTCCTTCCTTCTTTGGATCTCTGACCCTAATGTGACCGCTCACCCTGACACTGTGCATCACATCAGATTGAGGAGTTTAGAACGAGTCATTGGCACCCAAATCAATCGCATCTTATCTCAAGTAAAGTCAAAGAGTCCAGCAGAGGTGGCAAAAGTACTCTTACTAAAGGTGGAGACACACCAAGCCTCCGTCGGTCTGAAAAGTGAGACCTGACGCCCACCTGGTGTCTTGAGATTAATTTGTTCTGTGAGGACACTCGTAACTCTAAACTCTCGTATCTCAAGTCATCTTTCCCAATTGAAATGAATGGAGATGCCATTAATCCATTTCAGCCTCCGCTCAAATACCAACTAATATCTTTGTAATGTTTTTTAATAAGAAAAATATCACTTTATAATCTGTAATAATCTGTATCTAAAAAACATACAGCAATGAAATAATGAAATGAAATGTAAAGAAATTTTAAAATGTTGGCTTTAATTCGATGGACATTGTGCTTCTCCTTCTGGTGGCCAACGGGGTGGGGGCAATTAAAAAAAACTACGATTTTCGCAGCCAGCGCAGCTCTTCAGTAAGGCCAATAGTATCAGTGGTTCTTTGTAGAGGATAAAGAATATATGCCTGGCAGTGAGTATCATTGTATTAGCATCCTACATGTATTGCTCGACCATTTTTGTTCAAATATCTGTATCTTAAAGGGTTATAACACTACGACACCAATGATATTCGTTAGCCAGTCTATCGCATTTTCCATTATGTGTTAGCATTAAGCTACCAGAGTTTATGGCAAAGTTATGTTTGTTTTTTAAAAATACACATTTAATTCTATGCTTTCTGTTTAGTTTTCAATCAAACTTTAACAGCGAGTGCCATTAAACAGCTTGAAGTCTCTTTTTCGAAGAACTGTTCACCAACTGCAGGTTGTTGTGAAGCTAGTTGAGTTCCCCGCCACCAAAAAGGACTTGTATCTGAAATTTTAACTCACTAGTCAAATTTTTAAAAAATCAGTCTAACAACAGCTATCTCAAGGCACCACCTTCTTGTTTGTTGTTGGCTTTCTCCTTCTGTGAAGCACTTACTAATGTAATAGTTTTAATAAAATGCTTCATGAATGGTAAGAAAAAAATTTTTGTTACTATTTACTATCTTCTGAAATATGATATGTGGTGGACCAAAACTGTTGATTTATATTTACAGGGGAAATCTTCAGGAGCTTTTCTTAGCAGTTCAAGTGGGAGTATTGTTGATACGACAGTTCACGTTGTTGTGTTTTTTACTAAAGGCTAGCTTGCTTTGCCTTGTGAACTGACTAACACAAATAGCCAATTTAGCAATTGATAACAGCTAAAAAAAAAAAAAAAATCTAACTTTCTTGGAACTGTCAATTCTATTCATTGCTTGCATTACTATTTATCTCTTTTTGTAAATATGTTAGATATTTTTTTATTTTATTTTTTTAGACTTTACATACATGTCGGCAAGGAGCTACTTTCAATCTCATTGACAATAAGAGGCATTTTTCTTCCTATCTGTTTTGCTTTTTGTTTGGGGGGCGGTGGGGGTGGGTGTTTGCTCTCATTTCTGATGAGATGTGCATTGACAGACAACTGAGGGATGGGGTGCGGTGGGTGCATGTCAATGAAACAGGTCAGAATAGCATAAAAACAATTGTAACATGTAGCATGTTTTTTTCTACGTCTCAGTACAAGCACCATGTAAGTAAAAAAAAAAAAAAAGAAAAAAGGGAAAAAAAATTGTGTGCAGTTCCCCCCCCCCACCCCCACCCCTTTGTGCCAAGTTATAAAAACGAGTATTGTATTGGCCAACTGTAAAATCAACAGTAAATATTTTCACTCTTGTATATTAAGTACTTTTCCAAATGTGCATTTTTTTTTTACTTTTACATTAGTACAAGAGTTGAATCAGTACGTCTACTTTTTTAAACACAAGTATCTGTACTTCTACTGTAGTTCAGTGTAGATACGTACTTTTACACCAATGTATATAATATATAACAATAAAAAAATCATTTTACTTTTGCACTCAATTAGAGTTCAGTGTCTGTACTTTTTAACTTAATTATAGGATTTGAACAAATACTTCTACCTTTACCAGTATTTTTTAAATATATATTTTACAAAGGTTCCTGTACTTCTACTTAAAAGTCATTTTTGCTTGTACAGCAGTTGAATCAATACACAGGGAGGCAATCAGTAATTTATTTATATTTTTAAATATATAGTAGTCGAATGCGCCAGATCCCGCGATAACTGTCATTAGAACGAGAGAGAGTTGTGATTGGCCAGTCTCATAGCGCGAAATCAAAGAGACCCTGCGATTGGACTGGTTCAAGGAGCGAGAGAACAAGAAACCCACATTGTAATTGGTCACTTCGAGGCAAGTTGAGCCGTCACAGCAACGCGTTGCTAAAGCGGTGAGTACACGTTCAGGATGTTTTGTCGGAAAATAGAATAATGCGTTTTTTTGTTTTTTTTTTGCACTGGCATTCTAATTTTAAGTTGAACTGGACAAGCAGGTGGACGCCATGAACGGCAACCGGCACGGGCGTGTCAGTCCGAGTGAGCCCGAAAAACAAGGTACACAATACATATTGTATATTAACCCGTTCGCCGTTGGCTACAACATTGTTTTTGGAAGAATGGAAGGGACACCAAATAAATAACTTAAATGTTGCTTTTTTTCATTAAGTCAGTTATTACAGTGATGTTAATCGTAATAAGCATTTCCAACAAGTACGCACATGTGCTATTAGGAATGCGATCAGTAATAGTGTAGTCAATACATTATTGTTAATATTTGAGGCTCTTCTTTCCCTGTCCCGCTCTGTTCAATATACTGAAATAATGTATACTGTTTAAATTAGACCAAGATCAATCATTTCTAAACAATATTGTGACGTGTAACTTGTCCAACTCAATTGAAAAAAAAACAACAACACATCTTGGACGGCTGGTTAGCACATGTGCCTCACAATTCTGGGGACTGGGGTTCAAATCCCGGCCCCGCCTGTGTGGAGTTTGCATGCTCTCCCCGTGCCTGGGTGGGTTTCCTCCCACATCCCAAAAACATGCGTGGTAGGTTGATTGGAGACTCTAAATTGCCCATTGGTGTGATTGTGAGTGCGAATGGGATGGTTGTTTTGTTTGTATGTGCCCTGCGATTGGCTGGCGCCCGGTTCAGGGTGTACCTTGCCTCCTGCCCAAAGATAGCTGGGATAGGCTCCAGCACGCCCGCGATCCTAGTGAGGAGAAGCGTCTCAGAAAATGGATGGACAGCAAATCTTTTAGATAGCAAACATAAAAACGTGGTTGCATAAGTGTGCACACTCTCCTAAGTGCCTCTGATTAACCGTAAATCAGTTCAGATCCAGAAGTGCATTTATTTCCATAATTCCATTTAAAAAAGTTGAACTTTCAGAGATTATAGATTCAGGGCCCAAAATGTAAACAATTTCAAGAATTTATTAAACAAAGAAAAACTGACAGCAAGCATCAAGGAAATCTGTGCTTCCATAACTCCCAGGCAATGCCACAGGCCGATTGCCTCTATGCCATGGCGCATTAGAATCATCTTTATTTGCCAAGTATGTCCAAAAAACACACAAGGAATTTGTCTCCAGTAATTGGAGCCGCTCTAGTACGACAACAGTCAGTCAATTGACAGAGAACACTTTTGAGACATAAAGACATTGAGAAAAACAGTCACTGAGCAATAAAGGGTTGCTAGTTATCTGGTAATGCCGGTACACATTATTTGTTTTGACAATTGTGCAAAAAGATGCAGAGTCCTCTAGCACTTAGAGCAGTTCGAATGACTAATATAGCAATAGTCCGGTGCAATGACCATTGTGCAAAGGGCGCCGGGACTTCAAGCGAGCAGTGCGATAACCTGGGACAATGTTGATTGTGCAAATGTTGCAGATACTCCTCAATCAGTGAGCAAATGGAGCAGATGCTACTCTGGCATGAGTGGCCAGTATTGGTCATCAACAGATATGCAAATAGTGCAGCGTGGCGAGACTACTACAGTGAGTGCACGAGTAGTATATAATTGGCCTGACAGAAATGTGACAACAAACTCAAGACAAAAAAAATTGGCAGCATGTTGCAATGGAATTGTAGGTTACTGTTTAAGGCATCAAGGTAGTGGTGAAAGCAAAGGGATTCCCAACCAACTATTGAAGATGAACATATCATTTTGAAAGTACCATATTTTGATTGATTTAATGTGACCCTAATTTCTTTTCTTTTTTTTCTACAAAAACTGAGAAGTAAATGGTGATTTCGTTTTAATTCCTTATTTCGTGGGCTTTATGAGCTGGAAGCCCAAATTATGTAAAAATAAACAAATAAGTACTTGAAATTGTTGAAATCGAGGGCCCTGACTCTGCAGTATAATCTATAAAAGTTAAACTTTTTGAATGGAATTATGGAAATAAACTTTTCCATGATATTGACATTTTTTGGAAAGGGTCTGTATATAAAGAAATTACATTATCCGTTTTGACCATATGGTTAAATGATGCATGTCTTCCTTGTATGGCAAAAAGTTTCAGCATTTAATCAATGTCCTACTAGTGCTCTGAATTTCCATGTACTAGTATGCTCTCTGTTCTCACTAGTAAGACAATTCAGTGCACTAGTAGAACAACTATCTTACTAGTGACGTTCTTTCCACTACCTCATGACATGTCTGCGAACATGTAGGATGACTAGGAGGCACCAGTAGAACTGCATGTTACTAGTGATACAAAGCTGTGCACTAGTTGACAACTACATGCTACTAGTATTGCTTGTGATATAAAATTCTAGTAGTTTATGTCTCGCATTTCACTACTACTAGTAGTAGTAGTGTGCAGATGTCAGCTAGTGGAGTTTTGCCTCACTAGTAACATGTAGTTCTATTAATCCACCCTAGTTGTTCTACTAGTGTGGTGACTGATCTTACTTGCGATGACAAAGAGCACACTGGTACATGGACAATTCAGTGCACTAGTAGAACAATTATTTGTTACCAATGACCTTTCCATTACTGCCTTGCACTACTTTGACATTTCTGTGCACTCGTCGAATGACTAGGTACGAGTAGAACTATGTTACTAGGGAGGCAAAATTGCACTAGTTGACAACAGTGTGCTATTCGTACTACTAGTGACATTATCAAATTCTGCTAGTGGACATCTAGCAACTAGTACACAGTTCTGTCTCACTACTGAAAAGATGCAGTCATTTTATTAGTGTGAAGAAATGTCGTACCGTCGTGTGTAAAAAATCAAATCACTATTTTGACTATTATACTGAATTGTCTTAGCATTAACGACAAAGTGCGTAATAGTACACGGACAAGTCGGTGCACTAGTAAGCTATGGACTAAATTTCCCTGTTGTGTCCCACCTGGCAGTCATGTCGCTCGGCAAGCAGACTGGAGGGGAAGCAGGCGCTGGCGTGGCCGCCCACCTCCAGTGTCCCCTCTGTGGCAATTTCGCCAAATGTCACGCCCACCAGCTGTCCCACGTTGCCGTCGCCCATCCCACCTATTTGGACAGCGTGGCGATGGGTCGCCTCGGCAACATCATCATGTACCAGAGCGGCGCCAGGCTGTTCCACTGCGCCGACTGCTTCTTTACCAGCCGCGACTTCACCAAACTGTACCAGCACATCATCTCTAAACACTGCATGGACGAGACGGCAACGGTGGGGGGACGAGCTGACGTGGAGAACGACGACGGGAGCGAAAAGGGGGACAAGGAAGCAGACGAGGAAGGGATGGAAGCAGATGAGGAAGGGAAAGAAGCGGACGATGAAGGGAATGAACTAGAGGAGGAAGGGAAGGAAGTAAAGGAGGAAGAGGAGGAAGTAGATGAGGAAGTGAAGGAAGTGGAGGAAGAAGTGAAGGAAGCGGACGAGGAAGTGAAGGAAGTAGACGAGGATCTGAAAGAAGGCAATGATGCGGATGAAACAACTCCACAGAGCCACAACAGCGGTGAGGATGTGAAGGATGAGGACGCCGTCTCCGAGAGGATGATAAGCGACGCGGACGAAAGCGTGTTGCTCTTCGACGGCGACTGGTACCGCTGCCTGATCTGCAACTGGTGGAAAAACAAGCTGAAAGTCGTGGCCATCAACCATGCCGTGCGAAAACACAGTATCCCCAGGGAGTTTGTCGTCCAGAGGATCAGACAAGACGATACCGCTTCATGCTTCAAACGTCATCCGAGCGCCGGCGCGGACGAAGACGACGAGGACGGTCTGAGCGGAGACCATCTGAAAGAGGAATTGGAGGCGACGGCCAAAGTGGTCGGCTTCTTCTCCAGCCGCTACGTCTGCCTCATCTGCGGCTGGAAGACTAAAAGGAAAGGTGAGTCCTCAGAATGGTCACGTCACTTGTTCTTTCTACTTTCAATTGGAAATTGAAAATCCAAAAATGAAAAAGTGACTCTCTTATTTATTTTTTATTTTTTTAACTCATTCGCTGCCGTGGACATTTCTTATTGTCAAGTGGCATCCTACCGTTTACTGCCTGCCATGGACAAATATATTTGTCAGTTACATTTTTCAACAGGTCAGCTCAGCTGCTTGTCTGTGGAATTCAGGTTTGTAAACTACTAACAGATGCAAGTAGATGGCGATCACTTTGGATCTGAGATTAGCACAGTTTTACAGTTGAAACTAGGCATGTCCTGATCCGATCACGTGATTTTCAGCTGATCAAGATCGGGTGGAAAAATATGGGTTTTATTCATTTTCAGACCCTTTAAATATCACAAAGTGTCAAAATAATCCAAAGATCTTGCCAAATGGAACAGAAATAGCTTCATTTTATATGACACAATGTAACTTTACCGGGAGGGTTATTCGTATGCGTATGAGCGGTTGTGAAAGAGACACTCTGTACGTGTGTGTGTGTGTGTGTGTGCAGACACAGTCTGCCTCAATTCTTTTGGCCCGTTGCACCATGTTTGTTAAGAATATGGAGACACCACACCACCCCACTCTCAGCGCAAGCTGAAAGACAAAAGAACCCCGCCTCGCTGAACATTGTCGTCAACGAGTCCAGAGAACGTCTTGACAGGTTAGCAATTGTGACACATACAAACGACTTAACTTCAAATAGAAGTTTAACAAATACGAATTATTTTGTGATCAACAAGCTTGTGGTCATAAATCAATAGTGTCGTCTGTAGATGAGCGAAGTCACACACGTGACGTATACCACCAACTTCCTAGCTGCATGGATGGTCATAATAGCCTGAAGACACGCTAAACTAATAAATAATGATGTAAATGTATGTTTATGGTCCTCGCTTCACTGGATTTTAATTTGTATTCTACTATTTTATCTGAGCTATTTTTAATGTTATCAGATGTATCAATATGACGTCATAATTCTTCGAATCGCCCCGATAATTATCTGTCCGATAATTTGTCGTGCATCCCTAGTTTTCATACACAACACGGTATACTGCTATTTTACTTATTTATAAACCAAATGTTGGTGTTTTGGGGGGCTGGAACAGATTAATGGCATTTGCATTCATTTCAGTGGAGAAATTGTATTTGAGATACGAGTGATTTGAGTTACGGGTCGTGGTCACGGAACGAATTACACCTTTAAGGTACCACTGTATAAAAAATTAAGTCCCATGGCCTGTTTTTCCATTTCGTATTTTTGATCTGAGCCTAAAATTGAAATATGATAACTGGACTTTCCCCCCCCCCATTTTTGTTTGTGTGTTTGATTAGAAAACACAAAAGTAACAGTCACTTTCGTTTTTGGAGTGATAATTGAAAGCGAAATTTCCATATTCCTGGGTACTAACGTACATTAAAAGGTGGCGACTGGAACTTGAACTCACTCTCTTGTTTATGTGCAGGTTTTGTCATCAATCACGTGGTGCGCAGCCACAACGTGGAACGTCCGTACAGATGCAAAGACTGCAAGCGCTCCTTCTTCCTGCCCAGCCGACTCCTGCAGCACGTCCGAGCGGCTCACCGCCCGGGACGCTTCGCCTGCCCCTTCTGTTGCTTCAGGTCCCACTTCCTGGTCGGCTTCCGGAGGCACTGCAGCCGATGCGCTGCCCGCGAGGAAGGCCACGGCGGGGGACTGGGATTGGTGACGGGCGAGGAAGGCAGAGGGGGGCTGCTGGTGGTCAAGGAGGAGACCAAGGAGACAAGAGCTGGGAGGAAAAGAGCACGGAGGCTGATTGAAGAGGCTGAGGAGGAAGACGAGCTCATGTTGTTCTAACACTGGACCGGACATTCGGCCCACTCTGTCATTCAGTTCTGTCATAGTTCTTGCATTATTTAGCAGATTTTTTTTTTTTTAAGACACATTGGCTTTTAAAATGTACCGTACTTTCTCATGTATAATACGCACCCCCAAAGTTGACCTCGAAATTCTGGAAAATTCATCTCTCTATGTATAACGCATTTTACAATGCATGATTTTGCTTTTACCCATATAATCAAAACAAAGTATTATCTGTATTTTGTTAGTTTTTTCAAAGAATTATTCTGAAGTTAAGCATTTCATTTGAACACAATACTATATTTTTATTTACTTGCTCTTCACAGCCCTACTTTTATTTAGTCAACAAGAAAACACAGTTGTGCTCACATGTTTGATTACCTGGGGAGAATTTGTAAGATGGGTACAATTCTTTAAAGAAAACATGAAGGGCCAGGCAAAACACATTTAGTTGTATTTTAATGGAATTCAAATTAAACTCTCAAGCATTTCATAAAAGCATTATCATTAAACAAAGCATAACCATAAAGAAATTTATGATGGTTGTTCAGTCATCAGTCATGTTTCACAAATTATGCCAGGGTATGTAAACTTATGAGCACAACTGTACATATTATGCAGTCGTACGTACGTACCCCTGTCATATTGGAATTAAAGTGTCCACCTTTCTCATAACCTCTAGGTGGCGGTGGCATATTGAAATGAACGTGTACTGCTTTTTCATAACCTCCAGATGGCGGGATACATTTATAAAATGGGATATTCCCCCCATTTTTCGCCTTTTGGCGAAATTCGCCGTTTTTAAGTCAAAATAGCCCATTTACGTGAATCATACAGAATGGATGAGTTTTTCCTTGGAGAGGGGGCGTTGCCGTCGCTGTCATCATAAGCTGTTTCGTACTCCTTGAACGCTAGCAGCTAGAGCCGTTCCGCACATCCACCATCACCACACAGATGTAAATGTGAATATTACTCCGCGGCGGACGAATATGTGAACACAATGGCCTGAGGTCCGCCTGTGTGCTCGCGATCTGCTTTGGACAAGTCACAGGAGTTGACGAGACCAGAAAAAACACTTCAGCCGCTTCTGCTGTTAAGAAGTAATGGTACTTTTACTCTGTTACAATGATCTAAATGTCGCTCGCTACTTTTATTGATCAATTATTGCTTATTTATCAACTATTTCGTGTGCGAGACTATGACTTCCGCATTGGGTGCTGTTTGCGCCAATCCAATTTAAGCGATAGGGACATTTAAGTCTAGCTCACCAATCAAACGACACAAGAAAGTCACATGACCTCACCCAACGTCTTCTCTTGGGTTTCCCGGGCATAGGTATTAACACATGATAAGCCAGCCCCACTGATCGTTGTGCCTGCGTGGCCCCTCAACTTTACGCCAATGTGATCTGTGTTATCGGTATCGTACGATAATTAGCATTTTATGCTGATCGTCTTTCATGTCATAAATCGCCGATCCAATCAAAGACGTCATCGATCGGCACCGCCGTCGCGTCTGAATCCTAAAGCTAGTTTATTTTTAGCCTTGTCACGTGTCTTGTTGCGCAGTACTGTAACTATCTGACGGCCAATAAAGGTTTTTCAATCTTGTCAGTGAAAAAACACGTCGTCGGTGTGGGACTATTTTGCGGTGTCACAGACAAACAACACGTAAGTTATTTGCAGTCTGTGCACAACTGAAGTACGTCGTGGGGAACGTCATCTAAATGCTTCAACACAACAAATTTGATCCAGCACCTGGAGAATGTACACGAGGAGCATGCCTCGTTCAAGCAACGCAGCGTGGGGGACAAATGTATGAAACGAACTCAAACTCTGTGGTCAACACCCGTCCATATAGCTGGGACAGTGAAAAAAATAGAGTAAGCATGTCATTAACAGTATTTATTAAAGTAATTTAATTGCAATAAAGTAATTTAATGACAGTAAGTTAGCACCCATTATTTCTGTCATGCTGTAATGTCGATCTGACCTAAACCTATGTCAGTGGCCAATCCTTGAATGCCCCCTAGAGGTCATTTGTGTTTTAACTTTTGTCTAAAATGCTAGAGAATAATTTGAGCTGGGACGGCACCAGCACGCCCACAACAGCTCCAGCACGTCCACAACAAGGGTTGTGGGTTCAAATCCGGCCTCGCCTGTGTGGAGTTTGCATGTTTTCCCCCGTGCCGACGTGGGTTTTCTCCGAGTACTCCGGTTTCTCCAAAACATGCGTGGTAGGTTAATTGAAGACTCTAAATTGCCCGGAGGTGTGAATATGAGTGCAAAATGTTGTTTGTTTATATGTGCCCTGCGATTGACTGGAGACCAGTTCAGGGTGGACCCCGCCTCTCGCCCACAGTTAGCTGGGATTGGTTCCAGCATGCCCGCCACCCTAGTGAGGAAAGCGGTCCAGAAAATGGATGGCTGGATGAGGAATACAATTCAAAATGAGAATGTTATTATTAAATATGTTAATTTCCAATTCAATAAGTTAATTTATTGTTATTACAATGACTTAATTTCACTATTTCCTACAATTGGGTAACTAATTAAAATGTATTTCTTAAATAATGCATTACTTAATTCATTAAATATTTGTTGATTTCTTGTAAATAAGATTACAAAAATAAACATTTTTAATTAAATGATAGTTTTACCAATTATAATTATAAAATAAAATTTGAAATGAGCATAAATTATTATCAAACTATTTTACAGAATCATTTCTCAAAAAATTGCTAATGAGTACCACTAGTAGTATGCCAAAGAATCATTGAATTAAATGTTCAAACTGCATAATGTTCAAGTGGCTTGAACTTTATTATTATTTTTTAATCCAGTACAGTACATTTTTTAGTACAATTCAGTTGTAATTAACCTAATTCAAGTCATATTAATTTTTTTTTTTTTAAATGTTCCTATATTTTAGCACAGGGTTAATGTTTAAACTGTGCATAATGTTAATGTTACTGGGGCTTACAATCATATAAACTATGTTTTGGGAGGGGCTAAAACCTCTGACTCGTTCGAAGAAGACTTACGCTTACAATGCTACTGCATTTTAATGATGATCATGAGGTGGTACTTGTATTTATTTATTTATATACAAGTATTTTTTTGTGGTGGTACTTGGTGAAAAAAGTTTATCCACTGGCTTACTTGATTTATTTGGATAAAATGAAATAGTAAAAGAAACAATTTTTAATTTTTTAGTTATAATTAAATCAATCACAAATAAAACTAAATAAACTAGGGCTGAACAATTAATTGAATTTAAATTGACATTGCAATGTAGTAGAATGCAATTTTTAAATCGTAAAGGCCACAATTTGGAAAAAGAAAACCGCTTCATTTCGGTCGGTAGGAAGGCTCCATTTTGTGAGTGTATGTATGTGTTTGTGTGTTTGTGTGTGTGTGTGTGTGTGTGTGTGTGTGTGTGTGTATATATATATATATATATATATATATATATACACACACACACACACATACATACACGTCATTGTTTCATGAAACATGAAAAGTTGAAGTGATAAGACTTCAGATTTGTTTGCATAATTGTTGTAATCTGACTTATGTTTACGCCACACTTGTTTGGTAGAATTTTGTGAAGTTGACATAGTGAACGCTTAAAAGACTGGAAGTCAAAGTGTTTAGTAAGTTAACAACTATAATTGAAGTACCAGTAGATGAATAAATGGTCTTTAATATTAATTCATCGTTTATTTGCCTTTATTTTAGCATAACCCTAACCTATAAAACCAAAAATTATTATTATTATTGTAATACAGATTAATTTATTGCTTGTTTGTTAAAAATACATAGGAAGAGGACCTTGAAAAAAAAATTGCATATTACATCACACAAAAAAAATTGCAATTAACATTTTTTCCCCAAAATCAGCCAGCCGTAGTATAAACTATTAAAATAAACTATTTTAACATATTCATTTCGAGCAGGCATGGAAAATGGATGGATGGATAGACATTAATTTGTCATGAAATAATTTGTAAAATAAAACATTTAAATTAATTGGTTAATTATACAGTAATTAAATCATTCACACATAAAATTTGAAATGTGCATCCATTATTTAAAAAAAAATATATTTTACAGATACATTTTAACTTCCCCCTTCTACATACGACCTGATCCATCCGTTCATCCATCCAATTTCTGTCACATTTCTGATTCAGGTCTCGGATGAGCTGCACAGAGACTATCCCATCTGACTTGAGGTGAGAGGTGGGCTACACATATGGATAGGTCACCAGCCAACTGCAGGGCATATATAGATAACCATTTGTACCTATGGCCAATTTCGAGTCTTCAATGCAGCGAAAGTGTATATATTTCATTCCAGTACCCGGAGAAAATCTGTTCACGCGTGAACCCTACACAGGAAGGCTGGATTCAAACCCTGAACCTCAGAACTGTGACGCGGTTGGGCTAACCAGTCGACAGCTGTGCAGCCCTTGCCCATCTGTACATTTTCAAAATCTAATGTGGCCCTTAAGCACATAAGTTTAAACACCCATTCAAACATGTTTGAGGGTGTTTTCATTCACAAACGTTTGCTCGCCCTTCCTTTTGTCAGATGTATGGAAATGAACGCGTCAAGTGTGTCAAATATGCCGTGGTTGGTGTCGTCAATGAGGGCTATCAATGCTGACGTGAAGCAGTGATGAACATTTATTGAGTCATCACAAAGAAACAAATACCAAAGCCACCAATCACATCAAAGTAATGCATCACTTTACCACAGAAACAAAGAAAATCTACAATGACGTCACCGAGCTTCTCGTTAAGAAAAGTGGCTAAAGGCGGAGAGATGATCTTTTTTAGCCACCGCAGGAAGTGATCGAGTGCAACATTTGTTGTGCGACTTTAAACTAAAACCACTGTTTACTCCAATCTGCAATAAAAGACTGTCAAACTAAAGCATTGATGGATACCCCCCCCCCCAAAAAAAAGACTGGCATATACCGGCATAGAAGGATTCTGTTATGGCTGCTGGAAGCCAAAGAGTTCCAAAGGGACAAAATAAAAGTGATGAATTTCCTCTTGGCCGAGCGTGAAGCTTCATAATTGCCTTCTCTTGAAAATATCTTTCAAAAGCTATCCAAGCGCCCTTGAAGTTGTGCAGACAAGATAAGCTGCAAGGCAACAGCGCCCCTATGGCTTTCCCGAGAATCCACCACCAGCGAAAACTGAATAAACCACGACAACGTATGAGGGGCCGTTAGGGACATTATTCAGGATTAGCTGTCACACTTACTATTCAAATGCTTTCACACACACACGCGCACACACAGAAACTACTGAAAGGCTCTCATAAACACAACTCAAACACTCATGCACACGAGTCTTGCGCTCATAAAGACTACTCAAACACTCCTCAAATGCGTTCACGTCAATCACATTCTTGCACGTCACTGGCATTCACGGGTTCACGTGAATAGTGTAAATCTTTTATTAGGTAGTTCAATTCAAAAAGTGAACTGATAGAGATGCACTGCACACTGCACACACTCAGAGTGAAGTATTTCATATTTAAAATATTTATAATTCTTTTGATGATAGCACATAGCAATAAAAATTCCCCATATTGAGAAACTAAAATATAACGTCAAACGAAATAGTGAATTAATTCAAGAAATAAAGTGATTTTTAATATAGAAATTAGGCTGGAATTTGCCCTCTGAAAAGTCACTCTATGAGTACTTTTCAACTGTCCAACTATATTCTAATTTATTGAGATGTACCTATATTTAAAAAAGTCATGAAATATTTGACTGAGTGTGTGTAGTCTGTAGTGCATATCTATGACACGACAATTAAATTCCTTAATTCCCTTTGGCCACCTCATTAGGTACACCGGCGCAGGGGAGCTTAAATGCGACTACCCGGCCATCCCGTATACATTTAAGATTATAACGCAGCGGTGTTGAAACTATGTATTTAGTCCAGGAGTAAACACGTTCACTTGCGCTTTAGCCCAAAAGGCACATTTATTCAGCAGCATCCGCGTCCGGTTAATGGCGTGTCACTCATGATAGACGAGCCAGCCTAGCCCTACGTCATACACGACACGGCTTCTGATTGGCCGACCATTATGTCATATCCTACAGGACTTACACATTAAAAGCACGCATTTTAAATCAATGAGGAAAAGCATTATTGTAACACAATAATCAACAAAAAATTTTTTTATGGCTGTTGGCCAATGCCATATTTTATTTTGAAACCACTTTTTAACTCATATAAATACACGCTCACATAAACATGTCAAATGTCTGCACACATACAGGTCAAATAAGCTCGCATAAACGTAAAATCTATTCACATATCCATAGATAGATGATCGCATAGATGATTGTGAAAAAAATAAAATCCTATTTTAAGATAGATAGAGCGATAGATTTTGGCAAACAGTCCGAGACTTATATCGATAAATACAGACAACAAAGAGATAGATAGATCGATCGATAGATTTTGACAAACAGATCTAGATTAATAAATATTAACACATATAGATGGATTTAGACAAATACAGATCGGTATCTTTCCATCTATCTGTGTAAATCTATTTTAATCTCTAAATCTATTTTCACAAGCATGTGAGCATTTGAGATGGATACGGGAAAGGATTTGAGTGTATTTTATGAATGGATTTGAGGATGGTATGTGAATAGATATGACGTTTGTGTGATCTTATTTGACCTGTATGTGTGCAGACATTTGACATGTTGATGTGAGCGTCAATAAATTACATCTCAATAAATTAGAATATAGTTGAACAATTTAAGTTTTTCTTCAGTACTCAGAGTGATTAAACACTGAAGTACTTTTCAGAGGGCAAATTCTAGCCTAATTTCTACATTAAAAATCACTTTATTTCTTGAATTAATTCAGTATTTCGTTTGAGGTTATATTTTAGTTTCTCGATATGGGGAATGTTTTATTTGCTATGTGCTATAATCATCAAAATTATCCATATTTTAAATATGAAATACTTCACTCTGAGTGTGTGCAGTGTATCACTATAATTTCACTTTTTGAATTGAAGTACCTAATAAAAGATTTACACTCTTCACGTGAGCATAATCGTGTGCGTGACCATGATTGACATGAACCCATGAATGTCAGTGACGTGTGCGAGAATGTGATTGACGTGATCGCGTGAATGCATTTTAGGAGTTTATGAGTGTGTTTGAGTAGTCTTTATGAGAGCAAGACCCATGTGTATTAGTGTTTGAATAGTCTTTACGAGATCAAGACACGTGCATATGAGAGTGTTTGAGTAGTGTTTGAGTAATCTTATGAGAGCAAGATTCGTGCGTATGAGTGTTTGAGCAGTGTTTATGAGAGTGTTTGAGTAGTCTTCATGAGACCAAGACTCGTGCGTATGAGAGGGTTTCAGTTGTGTTTATGAGAGCCTTTCAGTAGTTTGTGTGTGTGTGAAAGCATTTGAATAGTAAGTGTGAGAGCTAATCCTCAATAATGTCCCTAACGGCCCCACATAACAACGCCAACATCAGATGTGTCGCGGGCACCACGCTCCTTCCAGGGCGGCCATGTTGATTCCCCGCAGACCGTTGAAGTCATCTTCATCTCCGTTGCCGCAGTCGCTCCCGTCAAAGTTCGACGTGTAATCGCTCGACTCCTGACAGAGGAAGGGGACCGCTTTAAAGAATGATTATGCCATTTTGCATCTCAGGATCACGTCCTGTCTATGAGGGGCTGTTAGGGACATTATTCAGGATTCGATTCTCACACTTACTACTCAAATGCTTACACGCGCGCGCACACACACACACACACACACAGACACACACACACACACACACAGACACACAAACTACTGAAAAGCTCTCATAAACACTACTCACACACTCTCATAAACACTCCTCAAACCATCTCATAAACGCTAGTCAAATCTTATACGCACGAGTGAAAGTCTTGCTCTCATAAATACTACTCAAACATCTCAAATACCACTCAAACACTCTCATAACTCAAATGCGTACACACAAGCATGTCAATCACATTCACGCGCACGTCACTGGCATTCACTAGTTCATGTCAATCATGCTCACACATCGCTTATGCTCACACGTGAATAATGTAAATCTTTAATTAGGTAGTTCAGTTCAAAAAGTGAAATTATAGAGATGCACTGCACACTGCACACACTCAAGAGTGAAGTATTTCATATTTAAAATATGTATAATGTTGACGATTATAGCACAGGGCTAATAAAAAAAAAATCCCCATATTGAGAAACTCAAATGCAACGTCAAACAAAATAGTGAATTAATTCAAGAAATAGGGATTTTTAATGTAGAAATTAGGCTGGAATTTACCCTCTGAAAAGTATGTCAGTGTTTAATCACTCTGTGAGGACTGAAAAACTTTTCATCTGTTCAACTATATTCTAATTTATTGAGATGTACCCATATTTAAAAAAAGTCATGAAATATTTGACTCTGAGTGTGTGTAGTCTGTAGTGTATCTCTATGACATGAGTTTCACTATGACAATAATATTCTTTCATTCCCTTTGGCCACCGCATTAGGTACACCGGTGCAGGGGAGCTTATATGAGACTATCCGGCCATCCCGCCCGCAACGAACCGTATACATTTCAGATTGTAACGCAGCAGTGTTGAAACTCTTGTCTTGAGTCAAGGAATAAACACACGTCCACTTGCGCTTTAGACCGAAAGGCACATTTATTCGGGAGCATCCGCGTCCGGTTAATGGCGTGCCGCTCTTCATAGACGAGACAGGCTTGCCCTTCGTCATACACGACACGGCTTCTGATTGGCCGACCGTTACGTCATATCCTACAGCACTTACACATTAAAAGCACGCATTTTAAATCAATGAGGAAAAGTGTTATTGTAACACAATAATAAACAAGTAGGCGGCACGGTGACCGACTGGTTAGCACATCTGCCTCACAGTTCTGAGGACCGGGGTTCAAATCCCGGCCCTGCCTGTGTGGAGTTTGCATGTTCTCCCTGTGGCTGCGTTGTTTTTCTCCAGGCACTCCGGTTTCCTCCCACATCCCAAAAACATGCAGGGTAGGTTAATTGAAGACTCTAAATTGCCCGTAGGTGTGACTGTGCGTGCGAATGGTTGTTTGTTTATATGTGCCCTGCGATCGACTGGCGACCAGTTCAGAGTGTACCCCGCCTCTCGCCTGGAGATAGCTGGGATAGGCGCCAGCACGCCAGCGACCCTAGCGAGGATAAGCGGAATGGAAGATGAATGAATAATAAACAAGTATATGACATATATACATAGATTTTGAAAATATAAATATATGTAGACTTATATAGATCCACACAAATAGAATATATTTAGAAAATACAGATCAAGACAGATACATTTTGACAAATAGTTCCAGACTTATATAGACAGACAGACAGATAGATAGAGATAAAGATTGATAGAGAGAGAGAGATAGATAGGTAGATAGATAGAGATAGAGATAGATAATGGGTTAAAGTACATTATGCTAAGAAGAGCATGAAGCAAACAATAAGATTTGTGAGAATTTATCTGTCCATCTATATTTACAACTATAGATTTGTATTTGTCTAAATCTATTTGTGTGCTTATCTATATTTATAAGTAGATCTATGTCTAAATCTATGTGTGTTTATATTTATAAGTCTAGAACATTTTGTCAAAATGTATCCATCTATATATCTAGATCTGTATTGTCTAAATCTATTTATTTGTGCGGATCTATATTTATAAGTCTACATGTATTTGTCAAAATCTATCGATCTATCTCAAAATAAATCTCCCAAGATGTTTTTGTTTTTTTCTCACAAGCATTTATGCGAGCATTTGAGATGGATATATGAAAGGATTTGAGTATATTTTATTAATGGTTTCGAGGATGGTATGTGAATAGATTTGACGTTTATGCG